>NW_027507084.1:130053-140053 GCF_052324685.1 Brachyhypopomus gauderio | reverse complement strand
TTATTGGCTGGCTTCATTTGGCTGACTTTGATTGGCTGGTTCTCATTAGAGGAACACAGTGAGAGGGGTAGACTACAGTTAAGGGAAGGTTGGTTAATTATTGGTTCCCAGCACTGCTTGTCTTCTCAAAGGCGTGGCCTGTGTGGTGTGGGTGGAGCTTTGCATACTGTTTAATTCAGTGTCAAAGGCTCTTGCTGTTTCTTTCGCAGTGTTTTCTCACCTTGACTCCCGAGTGTCGTCCTCTGTCCTGTCGATCGACCCGCCCTTCCGTGGCCGACACGTCCCTAAGGTCGACGTTTAGAGCAGGTCAGACGATATCTTCTGGCCCCAGAGAATCCCGCCGTCCCGCTGCTCAGTGTACGAGACGCTGCAGCTCATCTTGAAGGCTGTCGTGAGCAGTGACCATCTGGTGCTCTGGGCATGCGGGAGACATGACAGTCTGAGGGACATAGGTGAGACGTGGGGAGAGACTGGGCGGGGGGGGTGGGGTGTTACAGTGAGGTAATGATAGAGATGGTACAGTAGTGACATAGAGGGTACCAGTGAGCTAGGAGGCATAACAGAGCCCACAATTCCCACAACTCTTAAGCAAAAAATAAGATGTTGATATCACAGCATAAAGTTTTTTCTTGGAAAGTTTACATGATGATATAACAAAAAAATGAGCACTAAGGTGTTAACAGACCTAAGGGCGTACTCACACTAGGCACGGTTTGCTCGTTCCGTGCTGGGGCCCGGTTATCCCCCCTCCCCCTCTGGCCTGCACTCACACTGCCTTCATCAACCCGGCTCCGAGCACGCTTACGTCATCACAACGCCACTTTATTTGGAAAAAAAGCACGCTCGCACAACACTATGGAGTTCACGATTCTCTTTTTATTGTATTTTTGGAGTCGTTTGGGAGTGCAGAAACACAGTGCAAGCACAGATTTATCGATAATTTAACACGATTGTCTGCTAATCGCTTTGCCGCTATGACTGTTTAACGTGAGCGTCGCATCACTGACGTCATGTTTGAGTTCCAGCGAAATGAACCAATCACACGAGGACAAGCTAGGGCGCGGCCGGCACGATAGCGCTCACACTAGAAGCAAACCGTGCCCGAGTCCACATGAATCGTGCCCTGGCCCACCTCTTCAAGCGGGCCCGAGCACGGTTAACTGATCCGGGCCCGTGCACGGTTGGAGCACTCACCACTAGCCAAACGAACCGTGCTTCGGCAGGCAACCCGTGCCCGGGCCCGGATCACAGAGCCTTGTGTGAGTGCGCCCTAACAGTAGCTTCTGCACACTACCATTAACATAGGGTGACCAAACGTCCGTATTTCCCGGGACATGTCCGTATTTCACGTCCTGTCCCGGGCGTCCGGGATATTTTTAAAACTGTGGAAAATGTCCTGGTTTTTAAATTACGTTAATCGGGCCATTAAATCTACAGGCACTAGGACCCTGAGCACGGCGCTGTATGACACGGAATCCCTGAGCCTCATCAGTTGAGCCTCATCATACTCAGCTGGCGGAGAACCAACAACTTACGTTCGTTGTGAGTAGTGAAATCAGGAGAGTCCCCATGCCGTAGGCAGGGAGGGTGGGGCCAATCGTTTAACCACAGCAGCTAACAGAGAGAGAGAGAGAGAGAGAGAGAGGAGAGAGAGAGAGAGAGAGGAGAGAGAGAGGAGAGAGGAGAGAGAGAGAGAGAGAGGGAGGGAGGGAGGAGAGAGAGACTTTTTAATTACTACTTGAAGCGTGTAATGGATGAGATGCCAGTTTGGGGGAGGGAAATTCCCTGAATCCTGTTTGGGAGGCATTACCAGCAGACAGCAACAGGGGGGGTCACAGGCGGGAGGGTTCCTGGTGTTGATGTGGGTCGCAGACCGGTCCCTCCCCAGTGGTGGGCCTGACCTGACTGGGCGCTGCTGTAGATGCCGGTGAGAGGCGACAGCAGTCTTCCTGGTGTTGTTTTCACACATCAGTGTCACGGCTGGCTTGAGATTAATTTGCCAACCAGAACTCTCTGGCCGATCGTGTCTGGGCGGTGCGATGACCGGTCTGAGGACTGCATGGTGGCTAACAGAAGGAGAAGGGCTACAACCTACCAACAGTCTTTCAAGTGCTTTTTCTAGTAAGAGCACACTAGTCATAGAGATCTCTAATGTCATAGAGGCCCTGGCTTACGGTGTGTTACCATACACCATACACACCCCTCTCACCTCCCCATACACCATACACTCCCCTCTCACCTCCCCATACACCATACACTCCCCTCTCACCTCCCCATACACCATACACTTCCCTCTCACCTCCCCATACACCATACACTCCCTCTCACCTCCCATACACCATACACACCCCTCTCACCTCCCCATACACCATACACTCCCCTCTCACCTCCTCATACACCATACACACCCCTCTCACCTCCCCATACACCATACACTCCCCTCTCACCTCCCCATACACCATACACTCCCCTCTCACCTCCCCATACACCATACACACCCCTCTCACCTACCCATACACCAGACCTGGGCAAACCACGGCCCGCGGGCCACATCCGGCCCGTTGTGCGTCCCTGTCCGGCCCGTGAGAGGCCAATCATAAATGAAACAAATATCTATGTCGTGCGTGCAATACAACTGTGACGCTTTTATTTTGAAAGCGCTACGTTTGTGTTAATTCCGTGTGGATGTACCTGCGTGTGTGTGTGAGCTGTGCGAGAAACACTGTAAGTGATCAGCGACAAGTTAAGGGTTGAATTTATACTTTCGGGAGTGAATGTTGCACCTCGCGCGAACCTCCGCAAACGGCGGAAAATTTACGTGACGAATTTTAATTGTGCATTGTGTTCCAGGTCTGAAAAGTGCTGGAATTTAGGCTAAAGTACTTGAAAATGCTTGAAATTGTAACTGTAGTTCGATTCACAACAAATAGCTAACTGAACAGCGGGGTATTCCAGAAAGCGGGTAAGTAAACTCAGAGTTAACGAAAAGCTCAGGTTTTCCGTTCCAGAAACTGAGCTTAGAGAGAACCTGGGTCAGCTGGGAAATATTGAAATGGACCTTGAAAGTGCCGTAGAAGTGCTTTAAAGCTAGGTTTAAGCCAGGTTTATACTTGACGCGGCGCGAGGGTCCGCGCGGCGAAAATTATGTAATCGTGGTGGCGGAGGGTCTCACGCGCTGTTGATTCGCAAGGTCGTGCACCTCTCGAATTTTGTAACTTCGCGCGCGCGCCGCGCTTCAGCGCAATGAACAAAGTCATGTTTACATGGTTCATACACCTTTATAAGGTGGAATTAAAGCACTTGTATGTCACTTTTAAGGTCCATTTCAATATTTCCCTGCACGTTAAACTTAATTAAGTTAAATATTTATACATATATTCGAAATGATCCGAAATAATTTGCTTTTTTTATCACATTATTTAATGGTTGTTTATTGTCAAAACGCTCAATCTTAACGTCTTCACGTTCTCTCATGTTTCGTCCTGGAATTACAAGAGGCTCGTATTTGTTAACGTAATACAAGAAAACTGTTCATTCAGATGGTTATTTGTTGTGAAACGAAGTAGTTACAATTTCAAACATTTTCAAGTATTTAGCCTAAATTCCAGCACTTTTCAAATCTGAAACAAAAAGCAACATTAAAATTGGTCAGGTAAATGTTCCTTCCCTGTTTTTGAGGGGTGTTTCTTTATACCAACACACATCGTTTCGGAAAACACTGCACAGAATGCGGCAAAGATAAACGCCTCCGCCATTCGCGGAAGTTTGCGTGAGGTGGGCGGAGCCACTGTGATGACGTCATTATTGTTTGTGTGGCCCTCTGACACAATTCAGGTTTCTCATGGGGCCCCTTGTAAAAATTAATTGCCCACCCCTGCCATACACCATACACTCCCTCGCACCTCCCCATACACCATACACTCCCCTCTCACCTCCCCATACACCCAGACACCCCCCTCACCCTCCCCATACACCATACACTCCCCTCTCACCTCCCCATACACCATACACTCCCCTCTGCACCTCCCCATACACCATACACTTCCCTCTCACCTCCCCATACACCATACACTCCCCTCTCACCTCCCCATACACCATACACACCCCTCTCACCTCCCATACACCATACACTCCCTCTCACCTCCTCATACACCATACACACCCCTCTCACCTCCCCATACACCATACACTCCCCTCTCACCTCCCCATACACCATACACACCCCTCTCACCTCCTCATACACCATACACTCCCCTCTCACCTCCCCATACACCATACACTCCCCTCTCACCTCCTCAACACCATACACACCCCTCTCACCTCCCCATACACCATACACACCCCTCTCACCTCCCCATACACCATAACACCCCTCTCACCTCCCCATACACCATACACTCACCTCTCTACCTCTCTCTCTACCTTCCTCTCTCTCTCTCCCTCTCACCTCTCCATCTCTCTCTCTCTCTCTCTCTCTCTCCCTTTCTCTCTCTCTCCCTCTCACCTCTCCATCTCTCTCTCTCTCCCTTCCTCTCTCTCTCCCTCTCCCCTCCCTTCCTCTCTCTTGCTTCCTCTCCCACCCCTTCTCTCTTCCTCTCCCTCCCTCTCCCCTCCAGTTACTTCTGTCTCCTTCCCTTCTTCTCTTCCCTCTATCTCTCCGTTTCCACTGTGATGTGTGACGTAACTCATCAGTGCACAGACACACAGGTAATATCCGTCTAACATTGTCCATAAACTTTACTGTTGGGCTGGGTCTGCCCTCCTCTGGCTTTAACACGGCTGTTATAAAGTGTGGCCAATCTATGCCGGTCACTCCCTCTCGTCTTAATGTCTTCAGAATGGGCAGAAATCGCACCACCTCCAAACCTGCAAGGGCAAAACGTTGGCTGGCTCAAGATGACAGAGGAACGCTCCTGCTCCTGTGCACACTTATATCCTCTGGATATTTTGTTTTGTTCTTTTACCAAAGCTACTTTATAAGCCACAGGATATCTTCCGACATCATCTGATGCTCCTGACACTCAGTCAGTGTCCATAAGTAACACCTTCGCTGGTGAGACCGGTGACCTCTGACCCCAGTGTGGAGCCATTGTGCCCAAGCCATCGTCCTGGACTGTTGATATTATACAGCTAATAATGACGGTGCTGAAAAACAAATGGTGTGTCAGAGGGGACAGATGTCTTAAAACCTTCGTCCCCCTTGTCTTCATTGTCCATCCGATCCAATGGATGCACCATGACAATTGGCCACTCCCCGAGACCTGTCCCGCCCTCGTCTCCTTCACTGTCCCTGGAGGACGGGGACTCAGATGCTCTCTTATGACCAGCAATGAGCTTCTAATTCAGTTGGTAAATCTGATTTAGCGTCACGGTGCCCCGCGACTAACACACCTCCTCTCTCCTGTCCTCCACACAGGGCTGATCGAAGAATGCAATTACAGAGAACAGGAGAGTGCACAGGAGAAAACGCAGCTCGATGTGGGGGGGAAAGAGTCGATGTGGGGGGGGGGGGGGGGGGAGGGATCACTGAACTCAGAGAGAAATCAATTATGTTAGAAACAGATTGGGCTGGATGACGTGAGAAACTAGGGGCACACAGTGAGATGATCTGGAGAACACAGGCACGGGTTGAGTCATCCTGCTTAGTGCATTAATGCATAGGCAGTTGTGTGACCCCAGCAATACACACACACACACACACAGACACACACACACCAGAACTTTGACTACTGCATAAACACAACTCACACAGGGTCTGTTCTCACACTCTTGGCCCTGCGGAGGGCCTGTTCTCTATGGAAACCTCTCTAGCAGAATACATCAACCACTCACTTCTTAAGCCAGTGTCATTTTCTACTGACCGCAAGGCCCTACTGGTGTAATAGAGGGAAAGAATTTACAGAGTACCGCCACACTTCAGTGACGCGTGTGTGTGTGTGCGTGTGTGTGTGTGTGTGTGTGTGTGAGAGAGAGAGAGAGAGAGAGAGAGAGAGAGAGAGCAAGACAGTATGACAGAAAGGGACTGGTGAAGCTTGTCGGTGTGCACAAAATTGAGGAACTATGTTGATTTATTCCCCCCTCTGTTTGCAGCCAGACGTTGTTCCCAGTAGAGATGTGAGAAGCTGCCATGTTCAGTTCAGAGGAGTCCAGTCCTGATCTTCTGGGGCTTCATCAGACACACTGTGTTCCACTGATTTCGGCCTCTGTGCAGTTTTGTGGTAATTTAGAATTGTTTGCTGCATCGTCACTGCTCTGTTGTAAACTTTCCTTTAAACACACTGTTCACAGCGCGCATCAGGGTGGGCCCACGTCAGTTGGTACGTGTTAGTTGGAGCTTGTCAGTTGGTACGTGTCAGTTGGTACGTGTCAGTTGGCGTGCGTCAGTTGGTGCGTGTCAGTTGGTGCGTGTCAGTTGGAGCACGTCAGTTGGTGCGCATCAGTTGGTGCGTGTCAGTTGGTGCGTGTCAGTTGGCGTGTGTGTCAGTTGGTGCATGTCAGTTGGCGTGCGTCAGTTGGCATGCGTCAGTTGGCGTGTGTCAGTTGGCGTGTGTCAGTTGGTGCGTGTCAGTTGGTGCGTGTCAATTGGAACGTGTCCTCTGAGAGCGAACAACTGCATCTCAGTGATACTGTCACATACAATAATAAGGTACAGGTCATGTAGTAGAGTAGAGATTATGTGCCTTTGAACTTTACTTAAGGATATTTGACTCTCCTTTTACCCTGTGCTTATCTAGGTCACATATGACACTCTACTGTGTTCCCACAGCCCCCCATCGAAATTTATCTCATCTATAAATGGAAGAGAGAGACGTATCAAGTGAAGTATCTAATTGTTTCTGGTTTGCTAAGAAACGAGGACAGTTTGTAGCGTTCCACAAATGACACTGGCGCTCTAAAAGCTCAGATTAACACGTCCTTTCTTTTCAAAATACTTGTGAAGGACCGTTTCCCCTGTGTGCTGGGTTTCTCGCTACGGAGACCATCCGTGAGTTTTGTCGTGTTTTCTACAAGGTCATATTTGCACTGAGTGTTCTGATTTGTGTAATGTAAACTTTCACCACTCCGTGTCCTCTTTGAAAACCCTGTTTTCACAAGCTGAGCAAATTATTTGCTAAATCATGGTTTCTGTTGTGGTGGATAGCAGCTCATAGATCGTGTTTAGCTTCTGTCTCTGTTGTTGTGGACGGAGCTATAGCAACAAAGCTATTATGAATGTCACACACATAACAACAGGGAAAACGTAATACAAACACACACATAACAACAGGGAAAACGTAATACAAACACACACATCATCACTGTAAACATGGATATTTGCTTTTGGTATGAAAGTACTGGTAGCAGAATAGGACTTTCAGGACTTTTAGGACTTTCAGGACTTTCAGGACTGCTCAGGATTGGTGTTCTACCCCCAGAATAGGGTGTGGTGTTCTACATTCAGAACAGTTCGTGGTGTACCCCCAGAAGTCTGGCCAGTCTGTCTGAGCTTGTCCTGTATTGGTCTGTCCTGTCTGGGCTTGTCCTGTCCTGTATCCTGCCACGTCTGTTTAGTGAGCACATCTCTGTACATCTGTATGCTGTATATGGATAAAACTGACTAGAACACGTGTAGGTATTGATCATCCTCCCGTAACGATCACCAGACCCACAACAGGCACTTGGAACTAAATATCATTATAATTCCCTATAGCTCCTGAATTTCTAGATGAAGCCCTTGTTTCTCTCCCTCTCTCTCTCTCTCTCCCTCTTCCTCTCCTGCTCTCTCTGTCTATCTCTCCCTCTCTATCCCCCCCTCTCTCTCTCTCTCTCTCGTCTTCCTATTTCACACTTAAGCTCACCTGCATCTTACATAAATCCCTCAGAAACACTTAACTCTACCCAGCCCACTCCGTGCCTTATTGTGTTCTTTCACACCTTTACTGTGAAGGGAAGTGAGAATAATAATAATAATAATAATAATAATAATAATAATAATACATAATAATACGGTTTATTTGATTGCAGCTTTCAAGATCTCAAGAACACAGTACAAAGACAATGAAATACTGCAACTATACACAATATACATATATACCAATATGCAAATGACAATATGCATAATTTACAAATATATACAATAAAGAAATATGCGAATAATGTCCAGTGAAGTAGGGGAGTGGGAGGGGCTTCGGTCAGATGATGTCAAACACTAAAGAAAATGTGATGCTGTGTTTCACAATTACTGAAAGTGAGTTAGAGGAGTGGGAGGAGTGAGAGGAGTGGGAGGAGTTAGAGGAATGGGAGGAGTTAGAGGAGTGGGTGGAGTGAGAGGAGTGGGAGGAGTTAGAGGAATGGGAGGAGTTAGAGGAGTGGGTGGAGTGAGAGGAGTGGGAGGAGTTAGAAGAGTGGGAGGAGTTAGAGGTGTGAGTGCACTGACTGTTTACGTTTGGGATCTAAATGCTGGATGTTTCTGTGTTAGAGTCATAGACCCAGTCAAACGGTTGTGACAGTTGTAGTCACTCCCAGTCCCCACTCATTCTCCATCTCACACACACACACAACACACACACACACACACACACACACACACACACACACACAAACACACACACACACGCACACACACTGCACCCACTGACCTGTATCATAAGTCATGGTCATGATTTTAATTGCCAATAATTAGACGGGTCTGTCATTAATAACTAATGCTGACTGACTCATAATGGATGTCATCAAGGGGAATGTGATGGATCATAATTACATGGGCACACCTTTCTCCTGGAGACTGCCGGCTGAATCGATCTCTTATTGGACACGCTCTGTTGATTTGTCCCGCCCCTTTGGCTTCTCATATCCAATGGGAGTTGGACACAGGTTCCTTGGGTTCCGATGATTAGCACTCAATTCATTTTCCTTCACTGCAGGTGTTTGTCGTGTGTGTGTGTGTGTGTGTGTGTGTTGCCAGGATGAGGTCTTTAACAGCACAATCTGCTGTGCACTGTGCATGTCCGCAAACTCACTACTGTGCACTGTGTGTGCTTTCATATACAGACTCTTCAAAGTTTTTATAGAATCTCCCATTGTAACAATATCAATGGGTTGGTGTGCATGTGCGTGCGTGTGTGTGAATCCATGACTGAATGAATGAGAGTCAGAGGATTTAATTACCAGCTTGAGATAATCCACAGGTAATTAATCTCCATTCATTTGTTTCTGATCATTTGCACCATCATTCTCACACACACACACACACACACACACACACACACACACACACACACACACACACTCCACTATCCATACACATTACAACATGAGCTGTGATGCAGAGACTGATCTCTGCGGAAAACATCAGTGTCAAACTGAAGTGCGTAATGTGTGCGTGTCTGTCCCATGGTGTGTGTGTGTGTGTATATGATGCCTATTTGTGTGTGTGTGCCTTTGTGTATGATTCCTGTGTGTGTGTGAGTTTGTGTGTGTGAGTTTGTGTGCTTGTGTTTCTGTGTGAATATGTGTGTGTGTGTGTGTGTGTGTGTTTGTGTGCTTGTGTTTCTGTGTGAATATGTGTGTGTGTGTGTGTGTGTGTGTGTGTGTGCCTCCAGCCCCAGTCAGACTGACACGACACGAACTGCCGGATCACATCCAACAGCAGAAACAGAATAAGAGTGAGAATCCCTCACAAGACGAGGTAATGGAACCAGAGAAGGTCTGGGACCGGACCGGGCCAGCGTGAGAGAGCCTCCCGCAGGGGCAGGACACAGGCCCCGCCCCCAAGCACAGGTGCCATTGTGTGCCAACCTTATTCCTCCCAATTAAAGCCAAAAAGCAAGGCTCTGTTCACAGCGGAGGACGTCTGTACATTCAGAGCCGGAATGGCTCCCTGTGGCCCAGTTGCCCAAGACAAACAGCAGATTAGTGCGACTGTGGGCCTGAGGCCTCAGGAGCTCCCCCGCTCAGACTGAGCAGGCTCCAGATGTTCCGTTGCCATGGGGACCCTGGCTTCAGCCTCCATATCCTTTAT
>NW_027507084.1:110053-127553 GCF_052324685.1 Brachyhypopomus gauderio | reverse complement strand
ACTGTAGCCATGGCAACATCATTTGTTTACGCTTGATGCTTCTCTCTGATTTCCCGCTCACGATAAACGATGTTGTGATACGTGGCGAGAGGGGGCTGCGTCCCAAATCACCGTAACAAAAATAAGGAATAATGTCCAAATAAACACAAAGTATTATCTCTATAATTCACACACAGCATCTGGATCACAAACTGACTCTTATTGTTCAAGAGTTATTTGGGATGAGTCATTAGGGATGAGTTTCAAGTCAAGTCTGAAGTCTTTTTATAGGCAACTTAAGTGCGACTTCGACTTGAGTCGGTCACTCGAGATGTTGGATACGCGTTTAGGTGTATTGCAACAGTTGCAGTTTATTTAAGACTGAAATGTTAAAAAAATGATTCAAAAACTTTTTATTGGTGTAATGCACAGAGATGACAACATCAGGCGCATCATAGACCATCATTTAGTCTGTGCTGATATTTATTCAGGGATTCATTTTAGCCATGCAGTTAATCTTCTCAGCCAGATCTGTGTGTGTGTGTGTGTGTGTGTGTGTGTGTGTGCTTGGTGTCTAATTTCCTGTGTGATGTGATTAGTTCTACTTATCTCCTGGTGACACATCAATAAAGCAGCAGATGTGAATCGGTCCTCACGTGAGATGATGTTTTGATTTGATCATGGCATCGTCAGTGTCCTTCTGTCCTCACGTGAGATGATGGTTTGATTTGATCGTGGCATCGTCTGCGTCCTTCTGTCCTCACGTGAGATGATGGTTTGATTTGATCGTGGCATCGTCTGTGTCCTTCTGTCCTCACGTGAGATGATGTTTTGATTTGATCGTGGCATCGTCTGCGTCCTTCTGTCCTTCCGTCCTTCACCTCCATCTCATCTACACCTCACCTCCATCTCACCTACACCTCACCTCCATCTCACCTACATCTCACCTCCATCTCATCTACACATCACCTCCATTTCATCTGCACCTCACCTCCATCTCATCTACAACTCACCTCCATCTCATCTCCATCTCACCTCCATCTCATCTACACCTCACCTCCATCTCACCTCTATCTCATCTACACCTCACCTCTATCTCATCTACACCTCACCTCCATCTCATCTCCATCTCATCTACACCTCACCTCCATCTCACCTACACCTCAGCTCCATCTCATCTACACTTCCCCTCCACCTCACCTCCATCTCACCTACACCTCATCTCCATCTCACCTACACCTCACCTACACCTCAGCTCCATGTCACCTCCATCTTACCTCCATCTCACCTTTGTAGCACGTCGGTTGACTTCACCTCGTGGACCTCGAGGGTCCATCAACCTTCTGGAAAGAAAGTTGTTTTTACCTTTACACAGATGCTTTGTCTTTGCTTATCTTTTTAGATGTTTTAGATACATGTCTTGCTGGTGTTCCTTGACACCCATGATCTACTGCCCTGTTGTGCCAGTTACGACACTGGCCTTGTATGTCTGCCCCTACTGGGAACCAGTAAGACATGCAGGATGAACCAGTGAGGACAAAAGTGCAGAGAAGGAACAGGGAGGAGAAATGTTGCAGCTCTCTGCTTATCTGGGAACCGGGCTCTCATGAACAGGCTGATCTGGGAACAGGGCTCTCATGAACAGGCTGAAGGGGTGGAGTCTCCATCCCCTCTTTCCCCCTCTCTCTCCCCTTTCTTTCTCTCTCTCCCTCCCTCCCCTTCCCTCTCCCTCTGTCTCTCCTCCTCCTCCTCCTCTCTCTCTTTCTCTCCTTCTCTCTCTCTCTGTATCTCTCTCGTTAGCTCCTGTTCATTCTCTCCTGTGTCCTTTGCTCCTGGGTTTTTTCATATTGACCTACTGTCAGGACTCCTGCCAGAGGGAATTACCCAGAATCCTCTGGGTTTCCAGAACAGCAGGTCAGCACTGCATCACTTGTCTTTCTCTCTCTCCCTCACCTGATACCCACAGAACTGTATAAAAGTCCAGCACCATCACAATTAACCAGCCCAGTTCAGTGGTGTCCAGATTAGGATCAGACTCACTTCACCTCCACAGTCAAGTGGAGGATGGACCTTCTGCGACCAACATCATCAGATTGTGTTTCACTGATGCTGCATTTGAACACTTTGGAGGCAAATGTTTCATATGAATAAGTGTAAGTCACGTTGAAGCCTGGTGTCTAGGCCACATTATTTCAAATTCAGCTCATTCATTTATCAACTCTATATTCTAGAGAGATTTTTCTTTCCCTCATTAACAATTAATGATTTGATGGGTTAAGCTCATGGTGTGTGTGTGTCCGTGTGTGAGTGTGTGCGCATGTGTGTGTGTCCTAGACATATGCAGAGATACTTCATGCATTATGGAAAAGTCCAGAACAGGAAGCAAACACACACACACACACACACACACACAGATATCTTCAAGGCTGTTGTCATGACAGAGACTGTGACTTTCTTTGCTAATGTAGTCTCCACATCCCCCCTACTACCAGTCTCTCTCACACACACACACACACACACAAGGTCTTACAAGGTAATAGAAACGGTAGCATTACCTTTTCATCTCTCTCTGTTGTCTCTCTCTCTTCCCTTCTGCACCTCTCTGTCATGCAGACATGAGAGTTTTTGCAGGGCGGAGTTTGCCCCAAAGCCACCAGCACACACAACCTGACCTACAGCATCTGAACCATACAATCCTCTGCTAGTCAGGACACTAACCACACCAGCCCTCCAATCACAAATCAGATCTGGTAGAGAGATGGATCGCTCTGGTAGAGAGGTGGATCGCTCTGGTGGAGAGGTGGCTTGCCTGGATATTTATTCGCCTGCTCTGCGGAGTCCTGAGGCTTTGAGCTCACGGCTGCAGCAGACTGATATGCTCTGTCTGTAGAGCCATGAAAACTCGTGTTTCCTCCTAATGGCAATTTCATGATCTGTGAGATGCACAAATGGTTGTGGCTGGATGAGCAGGCACGAGTGGACCTTATTAATATGCATGAGGTGGAAACCTTCCAAGCCTGCAGATAGGCCAGACAAAGTGCCTAATGCCTTCAAGCCCCGCCCTCCCCAAGGCTGTAGATAAACAGCAAAAGCCCCGTTGCCTCCAAGCGAGCACGAGCAGGTGCTTCTAATAGAATTCATGTTATTCCAGCAAACCGCATCTGAATGGAAATGAACTCGGTCTGATGGATCCATGTTACAGGTGTCCAGGTGCTCTCCAGTGTCACTAGTGCGATGTCCTCACACCTCTTCCTTTAAGAGCTGCAGCAGTGTTCAGGGTCGTGACCTCCTGACTCCACAAAGGCCTCGACAGTGAGCTCTGTCCAAATGCACAACCTCCATCATGCAGCAGTCGGCGGGCCGTTGTGCTGGGGGTCACTCCAGGTCCTATAGGATGTCTTTAGACAAACAGAAAGATTAATGACAAGGGAGGGCCACCAGGGGGAGCTATCTGCCTCTTTCACTCCTGCACATTAAAGTGTCATTAAAGTAGCTTCTGGCTGCTTTTAGGATCATGTTTGTGTGTGTGTGTGTGTGTGTGTGTGTGTGTGTGTGTCTACCTTTCAGTCTCATGACTTTGTGAAATAGTAGAAAATGTAAAGTTTGTGAAATGTAATGAAATAGTAGTACATGTTCCAATACCATTTGCAATTTTTGAAAAGTATTGGCTGCATGTTCCTGTAATAGCCAGCCCACAAAAATGATGTCACACAAATGCCTTTGGAGTGGGGCGGAGCCAGAAGGGGGGTGACACTCTAGTGGGTGTGGCTGAGGCTGATGCTACAACAGGTGTGGTGGCAGGGGGCGTGGCACCTGACACAGCTGTGATATGATGCAGTGGTACACACACCATCTATTCCCATTAAAAAAATTGCAACGGCAGCAGAGAGCTCAGAATGTCTGTTGATCGTTACGAGTCAGAAGTCATTTGCTAGAGCATCGTCTGTTTGCGTTTTAATTGCTATGTTAATTAAAACATAATCGCTAATTGCACTCAGGCCTTCCATTTTCTGCCCGGAAGCTTCATTGCAAGTTCTGGCTCAGCTAATTAAAACGTGCACTTCACAATTATCCATCCTCCCTAATTTAACCTGGCAGGGAATTTTAGCCAGGAAAGCACTTCTGAAGTTTGCAGTCTTGCGAGACATTCGCTATAGCAACTTATTTGCATTGTTTTTGCAACGGCCTATCATCTTGGACTTCGTCCAGCTCTGTGGTGACACCACTCGTTGAATTCACAATGAAATATCTCCACTTTGCATAATTAGTTTCTCAGAAATTATGTGTTTCAAGGTGGCTCGTTCAGAAGCAGAAAAATAAAAGTATTTTAGGATTTGCAAATTAGCTTAAACCGGCAATTGGAATTAATTATTGAAATCAACTGGGTAATGCAAATTCATGGCAGGACTTTTATTTTGGAGTTGGAACTTTTATGCCCTAATTTCCTCCTCGTTTTATTCTTCTGTTGTGGGTTTAATTAGCAGTTTTTTTTTATTGTGAGGTGTCGACTTCCTACATGTGAGATGTGTGTTGATCCACCAAAGAGGCTGGTGTGTGTGTGTGTGTGTGTGTGTGTGTGTGTGTGTGTGTGTGTGTGTCCTGCTATCTTTATAGCCAGGTCTCCAACCTTCTACAGTTTGCAACAAAGGGCTGAATTTTCACTATATTTTTTCACCCTCCATTTCTCTGGGTCTATCTCTCTGTTTCTCTTTCTCTATCTGTCTTGCTCCATTCCTTTCTCTCTCACTCTTCTTCTCCATTCTGCTGTCTGTTACTTTCATCATCATCTCTTTCCCTTTAGAGGCAGATATTTGCGAGGGCTTTTTAGAGATTGATGTGTTTGGGGTTGTGTGTGTATGTGTTTGTATATGTGTGTATGCATGTGTGTCTGCTTTTTTAGCTAAATAGGCCTACTGTTGTAAGAAGACATTAGTGAAGCATGTGGCATTAGCTGAGATCATGTCTGAGACTGTCAGAGTATATCTGAGACTATGTCAGAGTATGTCTACATAAACACTTGCCTCTTCTTCATGTCAGAATAAAGCTGAAATATCTCAAATCGAAATGTGTAATTTCGTAAACTGCAAAACAAATAGGAGCTCATTAGGCTCCCTGTACAGTTCTCAGGGGATTGTGGGAAGTTTTGCATGTGCAGTATTCTGTACATAACAACACCTGAGGTCAAGCCTGAGGTCAAGATTTTGTCCTTGATTCATCAGTGGCCCTTAACCATTGCTTCATTAAATATATGGCCATATATGGCAATGTGAAATGTGTGTACTGTTTACTAAGACATATTTAACATGATGGCTTTGATGAGGCTCAGGTCAGGTTTTTTTCCTAGCTGATTAGTCCAGCATGTTTTTTTTTCCCAGAAACTGATTAGTCCAGCATGTTTGCAAACGTATGTCAGAGTCTGCTGTGAGTAGGTGTGTGCATTAGTATGGTGGTGTGTGTGTGTGTGTGTGTGTGTGTGTGTGTGTGTGTGTGTGTGTGTGTGTGTGTGTGTGTGTGTGTGTGTGTGTGTGATATGCTGACAGGAGCAGAGTGTGGATTTAATCTGATGAGCTGCTACTGAAACATCCATCAGTCCCAACATTTGGCCCCCAAACATATTCACCCCCTCCAGCGTTTTAGCAGCAAAACTGAAGAGAACATCGAACATTAAATAGAAACACACTGCTCCATGTTTAGCAGGTGCTACTGTAGGTAGTTATCTCGGTTTAATATTACCGATCATTCTGTAGTCTGTTCATGTGATCAGGTATGTGTGTGGGTGTATAGTCTAGTAGTCTAGTGTAGTAGTGTACATGTATAATGTAGTATTGTGTAGTTGCCAAAGTTAAAGTCAAAGTCAAATTTTTTATATAGATAAAATCTGCATTGACACGTCCACTGGCCAGACCAGTCCTAAGTACTTGTATGGAATTGTCTTTGCTTTCCACCCAAGTCATCATCACAACTAGAGTGATCCCAAGCACTTGGCTGGATGACTGCATGTGGATGACTGCAACATCTCAGACTGGAGGCCCCCGAGCGCCACACCTTCACATGTAGAATATTAACTGAAGGCTTGATTCAATAGGTGAGTTTTAAGTCTAGATTTAAAGATTGGAATTTTGCCAGAGTCTCGGATTGGAGCTGGAAGATTGTTCCATAACTGAGGGGCTATAAAGGAGAAGGATCTGGCTTCTACACACACACACACACACACACACACACACACACTCCACACCCCCGATCTACACACACACATGCTCCACACCCCGATCTACGCACACACACGCTTTCCTGTCTTCACCTGACAGTTCCTCTCCCTCTGTCTCTTTCTCTCTGTCCCCATCTCTCTCTCTCTCATCCCCCCATCACTCTTCCGCTCTTACTCACTCACAACGTTCATTCTGCTCCTGGATCTGATCGGGACACTCCTAGATCTGATAAGGGACACTCCTAGATCTGATAAGGGACACTCCTAGATCTGATAAGGGACACTCCTAGATCTGATCGGGACACTCCTAGATCTGATAAGGGACACTCCTAGATCTGATAAGGGACACTCCTAGATCTGATTGGGACACTCCTAGATCTGATAAGGGACACTCCTAGATCTGATTGGGACACTCCTAGATCTGATAAGGGACACTCCTGGATCTGATCGGGACACTTCTTGATCTGATAAGGGACACTCCTGGATCTGATCGGGACACTTCTTGATCTGATCGGGACACTCCTAGATCTGATAAGGGACACTCCTGGATCTGATCGGGACACTTCTTGATCTGATCGGGACACTCCTAGATCTGATAAGGGACACTTCTTGATCTGATCGGGACACTCCTAGATCTGATAAGGGACACTCCTAGATCTGATAAGGGACACTCCTAGATCTGATAAGGGACACTCCTAGATCTGATTGGGACACTCCTAGATCTGATAAGGGACACTCCTGGATCTGATCGGGACACTCCTAGATCTGATTGGGACACTCCTAGATCTGATAAGGGACACTCCTGGATCTGATCGGGACACTTCTTGATCTGATAAGGGACACTCCTGGATCTGATCGGGACACTTCTTGATCTGATCGGGACACTCCTAGATCTGATAAGGGACACTCCTGGATCTGATCGGGACACTCCTGGATCTGATCGGGACACTCCTAGATCTGATAAGGGATGTTTCATACAGGACTAGAATTCCCAGTGATGGGAAAATGGGGTTTTCTCTCCCCTTTCTTCTCAATAGCAGCAACACTAAGCCCCAGTGAAAGGTTGGGAACCCGGGGATTATGGGTAAGGGAACTGGAGGAACCATACTGGAATGGGATTTGCCAGTAGTATTGCACACTGCTCTTTCACACTAATCTTAATAGACGGGTCAATTAGACGCTGGAAGCAGCTCAGATCTTCTTTAAAACGTTCGGGACTCATTGGGAATCACGGCTGGCACGCTGTGTTAACACAGCTCCCAGACAACCAACAACTTAGCCCAGTTTTGTCTGTTTTATCTTTGATCTTGGACAATAATGTGGTATAAAACCATGTGGGGACAGGAGGCCATTTGAATTATAGCACAGTTGCTACCTCTACTTACCTCAAAGAAATAAGGAAGTAAACCTCATGAAAGTGAAGATTTAGAAATAGTGTGGTTAGGTAAATCACACTTGATAATTAACTAGAATGTTACATTTGGATCTGTTACCCACAATTAATAGACACACAGAGACTTTGATCTCATAGTAATATTTCTATCTGGTGAATATCTGGTGACCCTGTGTACAGATCATTAAATCTCCATCACCACTGAAAAATCAGACACACACACACACACACACACACACACACACACACACACACACACGCACACACACACAGAGTAAATAAAGGGCACATATGTCCCGTAGTTGACAGCCCTGAGAGACGTGATTACAGCACAGAGCTGCATATGTTCAGTTATAATTACTCCAGTTATAATTGATCATTTTATTAATTAATTAATGTTGGCCAGCTCGTTAGCAACCTGTAAAGTTCATTTTTACGGGTCATTAGTGTGATAAAGTGGCATGGTGAAGGCTTGCACAAGACAAAGGCAAGAAAGTGTGTGTGTGTGCGTGTGTGTGTGTGTGTGTGTGTGTGTGTGTGTGTGTGTGTGTGTGTGTGTGTGTGTGTGTGTGTGTGTGTGTGTTTATATCGAAAGGGTCATTTTGGTCCAAAATAGCATCTCTTTACATGTATGTTTCCACTAATCACTGTATGTGTGTGTATGTGTGCGCATGTGTGCGCATGTGTGCACATGTGTGTGTGTGTGTGTGTGTGTGTGTGTGTGTGTGTTTGCACGTGTGTGTGTGTTCTCATTTGATTCATATCCAATTCATATTCATGTCTATAGCAGCAGTGAAAGTATCTGTCACCCACTAACATCTCATGGCTCATTTGCAAATACGTGCATTACCCACGCTGCACCTGGTCCCCACGTAGTGGTTCCAAGCCGCCACTGTCAGTCGCCTCAGTCTATGGCCGCAGCACTGAGAACTGGGGCGACTGGCATTTTAATGAGCCACAATGGGGCTGTTGGCTCCCAGCGCTGTCTCCGTGATGTAGTGACAAGCTCACATCCGCAATTTGTACACGCTCTACATTTCTTATCCCCCAGACATCTCAAAGAAAAACACTGTTGACAAATGGATAGAAATACGAGATATATTTAGAAATATATACTACTGTGGGATCTGACAAGGACCAGTGTGGATATGAATTACAGGGGAATGTCTATTTAATATGGGCCAGAATTTGCCAGACTGCAAAGGTGTAGCCCACATCCAGTTCCTGGACCCACGGGCCAGACAAGTTCTTGTCCAGGATGCTAATGTGTTTCCTGGATGGTACGGTGGGCTATTCGGGGCAGGGCTGGACAGTGGACTCAGCATTTCAGATCGAGGAGTCAACAGCTGTGTCTTTGTTTACACTTATCTTGTATTAAAAAACATTGGTTTGAATTAAAAACGCATGTGTTTGTAGTTTTCGTTAAAGTAGGCAAAGATTACAGCACACTGCTGTACTATGAAAGTATGTCGACTGTCAGGAGATGTATAATTTATTCCTATATTTCCTAATTTATTCCTGTACAACACACACCCCCAGCCACACCTCCTCCTGTATGTCTTATTTGCTACAGTTGTTTAGTGGTAAGTTAACAGTGACCTTCTGTTGTTTAGTGGTGAGTTGTAACAGTGACCTTCTGGACCATTACACCAGTCCTGAACTCTGCAGTAAAACAGATATTACAGCTGATCTGTTTGAGCAAGAGGAATCTTTATATTCATCAGTCAAGCCTTATCTCACAGTGTGGTCATGGGAAATGTAGTCCTAACACACTCAATCAATAATCCAAGGAATGGGTGAGAAAACCCCATTACCCAGTGCCCACACACATCCATATTTTCCCTTTAGTCTGCAAATAAGCTTATGAATAGCTTCCCGAATGAATCATTACTCAGTGTCCCACATGAAAGCGTTCAGCCTGCATATGACTAATGAACTGTTGTTTTACGACTGCGAGTCACAGTACTCGGGATGTTAACGGCAGCGTGGAGCTGTTAGCACGCTGGAGCACCCGGCCGGCAGGGGCCACGCAGCGCGTACTCGCGAACGCGGAACACGCCGCGGAATCTTACGAGAGTAATCGCTCAGGGGAATCACGGCAAAATTATAACAACGAGGTTACAACATTTAACATTTAGTTACCAGGAGTCTGTTTATGTGGGTAGAAAGGTTTATATATTTATTTGTGTGTGTGTGTGTGTGTGTGTGTGTGTGTGTGTGTATGTATGTATGTATGTATGTATGTATGTATGTATGTATGTATGTATGTATGTATATATATATATATATATATATATATATATATATATATATATATATATATATATATATGCCTATACACACACACACACACCACACACATATATATATATGGAGCACTTTGCTTGCACAGCTGATGATGGGCCTGAAACGTTCTGTTTCTCTGGAAACTTTGTGTACTTTACTACCATTTTTATTCTCTCTCTCTCTCTCTCTCTCTCTCTCTCTCTCTCTCTCTTTGTTTATGTATCTGTCCAATTATTGTTGTCATGGTGACCGGCGTTGGAGGATGGGTTCGGACTCTTGTAAAGCTGCTTTGTGACAACAACTGTTATAATGCTATATAAATACATTTAGATAGATAGATAGATAGATAGATAGATAGATAGATAGCATACTATACACACATACTATATAGTATACAATACACACATGCTATATAGTATACTATACTCACATATGCTTTATGGTATACTATACTCGCTTATGCTCTATAGCAGGGGTAATCAATTAAATCTTTCCGCGGTCCATTTTTGGCAGATAGCTCAGACCTTAGGTCCGGGTCCGCGGTGGCGAACGAAAGTTGTTGAGCGGGGTGTTGTTGTAACACTCAAATGGGTGATGAACGTGACACTCGTCTGAAAATAAAATTAAAATTTAGTCTCCCGTTAAAATTTTTTTGCCATTTGGGTCCGTATCCAGTTAATCAGGAATGTGATTGGGTCCGGACAGGACGGCGTTCGGGTCCAGATCCGGGCCGCGGTCCGCCATTTGGTGATACCTGCTCTATAGTATTCTCACATAGCAGTGAGGAATTCAGCCAATGACAAAGCCCCAGTTCAGGCGTGGGCGGAGCCATGTGGACATGCTGCAGCACCATGGCTACAGCCACAAAGAAAGAAGGCGGAGGCCACAGGCCGCAGGTTCCTCTCCTCCAGTGCCAGACCTGTAATGAGTTGGCACAGTGGCTGTGAGGGTAGACGAGAGGGACCCGAGCTCTAGGAGACGACTCTCCTCTTCCCCTCCCACCTCTTCACTTCTGTTGGCCTCTTCCTGTCCAAAACAAGGACTCACCGCATACTTGAGAGACGTGGATACCCGGTCGGCCCAAGCCCCGCCTCCCCCCTCCCTGCCCCGCCCAGCCGTGCCTCGCCCCTGCTGGTATGTGGGACCTGTTGCGAGGAGGTCTGGACTTTGCATGGTTAATTACCCCTCGGCCCAGATATCTTTAGCCTGCCGCACCACGAGGCTTACAGGCAGAAGGGCTGGGCTAATTATCCCGCCACCAGCTCAGACGTCCACGAAACCTGGAGGGTTGGGGTGCAGGAAGTGAGAGGAGAGACCCTGGCTGGGCCCGGCAGTCTGTCTGGCGTGCAGGAGCAGCGTCTGAGGCTCCTCCCACCTCCTCTGCTCCTCCCACCACAGCCGTCCTGTGGTGAGCTGCGTTTAGACTCAGAGCTGCATCCGTCTGTGAGGCTTTAACTGTGTCAGCCACACTCATCCTCACCTGGCCTTCGTCAGCGTGCACTTCAGCGGGGGCGGAGCCTCCGTGTAACGCCGATTCATGTTATTGAAGCCCGGGGAAGTGAGTCAGTATACAGCTGTTGGAGCCCACACACACACAAACACATACATACACACATACACACCCATACACACCATGATTAGTGGAAATATACCTGTGAAGAGATCTATATCCCATACACACATTAAACGTACAGACTCACATTAAACGTACAGACTCGCATTAAAAGTACAGACATACATTAAACGTACAGACACACATTAAACGTACAGACACACATTAAACGTACAGACACACATTAAATGTATAGACTCACATTAAATGGACAGATGCACATTAAACATACAGACTCACATTAAATGGACTGACACACATTAAACGGACAGACACACATTAAACGGACAGACACACATTAAATGTATAGACTCACATTAAATGGACTGACACACATTAAACATACAGACACACATTAAATGTATTCTTCAAAACTGGCCGTGAGGTCCAACATAAACCAGCACTGAGAATACAGTCCTGCTCTTCCCAGGTATAATAGTTCACAGACACAGAAGCTACACTGTTGTTGTTTTGTTTTGTTTTGCTTTTCAGATAAGGGAAGAGGGTCAAAGGGCAACGTTCAAAGAATTCACTAGCAGTCTGTGTTTTTCCTGCTAAATGCAACAGTCTCAATTTCAGCTGTGATTTCACTGGGACTTAAACAGCAATCTGCCACCCCTCTCCTCTACACACACACACACACACACACACACACACACACACACACACACACACACATTCATTTTCACAAGTGGTGCTGTTGTAGGAACAGTTGCTGTTGTTTAAACCTGATAAATGTAATTTCCCTATGACCAGAGTCTCCTAGATGGTGGATATTTCTGCTGAAATAGTGAACATGGTGACGTCCAGCAGAACTGAAGGTGATGTAGTGTGTCTGAGATTGTGTGTGTGTGTCTGTGTGTGTGTGTGTGTGTGTGTGTGTGTGTGTGTGTGTGTGTGTGTGTGTGTGGTTGGTGTGAAGATGTATACTGCTACAGGAGGGCGTGGCTTAGACCCAAGAAGGTGTCAAGTCAGTACGTGTGTCTGCGTAATCTACAGCGTCAAGACATCCAGACGAAGATTTTACGTTAACCGTGAATTTTGTAGTTTTCAACCTTGCCTTATGCCTCATGTCAGCTATATGTGTGTGTGTGCGTGCGTGGGTGTGTGTGTGTGTGTGTGTGTGTGTGTGTGTGAGAGAGAGAGAGAGAGAGAGAGAGAGAGAAATGATGAGGGCCACTTTTTCATATTTGTGTGGATATGGCTTACCATGTCATTACTGCCACATATTTCACAGCAATATAAAGGAAATATGAAACTGCTGTTCGCATGAATAATTTCATCTCACTTTATTGGGCCTTATTTGCCTCCATTTCCTAAGAGGAACTCGGAGCTTTTTTAATACATAAGCTAGAGTTCCTTCACCATTCCTAATTGTCATTTTGTATTATAGACCCTATTCACAGGATGAGGAAGAGGGCAACATTCATGGCCCTCTGAAATATTTATGGGCGGAGCCATTCTGTCTCGGCTTCTCCCATCAATTTTTTATTGGCTTTGGTTTTCTATTCTGCACAGCGCTGCAGAGTTCAGCAATGGACAGAATGGCTGGAGGCGGGGTTATCAGGGGCGGGGCACGATGGGGTGGGGTTATCTGGGCGAGGCACTGTGGGCGGGGTTATTGGGGCTTTGTGGACATAGATGGGTTGGGGTAAGCTAAGTACTTTATTAGTGTTGTCCTAATTTCATTCTCATCTATTTGCTTTCAGTGCATTGATTGGTGTCTGTCTTATATTGGAATATTGACTTGTTTATGCAGTGGCGATTTGAGAAGAGTCAGGTTTGAACAGGTTTGTGCAGACCTGATTTCCCCCAGAATGGATGATATACCAGGAATGAAACTTCATCCTGCTTTATGTCAAGTGCCTGCAAGACTTTAAAAGTAATAAAATAAATATTTAAATATTTAAGATCTTCATGCTTTATTTTTTCTATAAATAAAATATTTGTTTAAAATATGCTAAGGACATTTCAAGTGTTGATGTTCATAAAAACAGCAATTTTGATAACAATCTGTCGTGTTGACGTGTGGAGCACGAGACGGTGTTTGGAACCAGAGAGGGTGTGTCTGTTGTTCACGGACGGGTGGGGGGGGACCATGGGGGCGGGGGGGGGGACTCCATGCTCTAGACAGCCAATCAGAACAGAGGCCATTTATCATTTCCATCTTAAAGTTGCAGTGCCAGCCTGTGTAATTGTAAGGGATGATGAGAGGGTGGAGAGTGGGTGTGTATAAATGAATTCTGGCCGTTTTTGCAACACAAATACATTCAAACGTTGAAAAAAATTGAAGGCGATCACATTAGCATTGTGTTTGACCTGCAGGAGCTAAATTCTCCATCTCTTTCTCTCTCTCTTTCTGTCTCGCTCTTCGTATCTATGTCTAACCATTTAAAGAGTGTGACGCTGCAGTCAGTGCATAAGCTTATTTGAGATTTATGCGAGGTGGTGAGCGAAGGCGGCTGTCTCAGCGGGCGGGGAGTGTGTTTGCGCGCGACGGGGGGCCCGGGGCCCGGCGCTGCTCTAACGAACACCGTCTCTGCTGGGAAGGTGACAGCGCTCCAAACTGGGATACCGCTACTACTTCCGCTCTGATTGGTCGCAGATCCTCCCGTTGCCACGACGCCGAGCGCTTCGGAGCCGCCGCCGTCGCCTTTGAGGAATTTTTTGTCGGATATTCAATCCAAAACGAAACAAGAAACAAGCCAGCAGCGAGGAAGTGGAATAATGTAATATGTATGAATGGTAGCACCATGGCTGTGCGCTCGTGGATGCATTAGCATGTTTGTGTGAAGCGTGTCTTTAATTTCGACTCGGCACGTCGGTGTGAGTGACGTCGTGTTGAGGCGTGGGGGTCTCTCCTCCACCCCCGGCTCCGTCTCCCTTGATTGACTTGACATTTGGTGCATCGGCCAAGCTGAGTTCCTGCGAGGACGCGGATCAGACAGCCGGCAAAATAACGAGTAGCTCCGAACTTCCTGCCACTCTGGTTTGGGGCTGCTTGTGCTTGTGCTGCAGGGCGGATGAGAGTAAACCCAGTAAACTCTAACGGACCACTCCCAGTCCTGCACCAGTAAACTAACGGACCACTCCCAGTCCTGCACCAGTAAACTAACGGACCACTCCCAGTCCTGGACCAGTAAACTCTAACAGACTACTCCCAGTCCTGGACTAGTAAACTCTAACAGACTACTCCCAGTCCTGGACCAGTAAACGAACGGACCACTACCAGTCCTGCACCAGTAAACTAACGGACCACTCCCAGACCTGGACCAGTAAACTCTAACAGACCACTCCCAGTCCTGGACCAGTAAACTAACGGACCACTCCCAGTCCTGGACCAGTAAACTAACGGACCACTCCCAGACCTGGACCAGTAAACTCTAACAGACCACTCCCAGACCTGGACCAGTAAACTCTAACAGACCACTCCCAGTCCTGGACCAGTAAACTAACGGACCACTCCCAGTCCTGGACCAGTGTGTGTGTGTTTAGGAGAATCTATTTGGCTAATATTATAACCTGTTGTTGCCACACAATGGCTGAGTGGCTGCAAAGAACTGGGGCAGAACAGCACACTTACTGGGGAAGAACAGCACACTTACTGGGGCAGAACAGCATGCTTACTGGGGCAGAACAGCACACTTACTGGGGCAGAACAGCACACTTACTGGGGCAGAACAGCACACTTACTGGGACAGAACAGCACACTTACTGGGGCAGAACAGCACACTTACTGGGACAGAACAGCACACTTACTGGGGAAGAACCGCACACTTACTGGGGAAGAACAGCACGCTTACTGGGGCAGAACAGCACACTTACTGGGGCAGAACAGCACACTTACTGGGGAAGAACAGCACACTTACTGGGGAAGAACAGCACACTTACTGGGGCAGAACAGCACGCTTACTGGGGCAGAACAGCACACTTACTGGGGCAGAACAGCACACTTACTGGGGAAGAACCGCACGCTTACTGGGGCAGAACAGCACGCTTACTGGGGCAGAACAGCACACTTACTGGGGCAGAACAGCACACTTACTGGGACAGAACAGCACACTTACTGGGGAAGAACAGCACACTTACTGGGGCAGAACAGCACATTTACTGGGGCAGAACAGCACACTTACTGGGGCAGAACAGCACACTTACTGGGACAGAACAGCACACTTACTGGGGAAGAACAGCACGCTTACTGGGGCAGAACAGCACACTTACTGGGGCAGAACAGCACACTTACTGGGGCAGAACAGCACACTTACTGGGGCAGAACAGCACACTTACTGGGACAGAACAGCACACTTACTGGGACAGAACAGCACACTTACTGGGGCAGAACAGCACACTTACTGGGGAAGAACAGCACACTTACTGGGGCAGAACAGCACACTTACTGGGGCAGAACAGCACACTTACTGGGGAAGAACAGCAGAAGGCGTGTTTAATGACTGACAGAGAGGGTCTACACCATAGTGTAGCCTCTTCCTCACACAGCACTTAATGTTACACACACAAACACACACACACACACACACACAAACACACACTTTTTTCTATTTCAACTGGGTTCTCAACTCACTTTATTCTTTCCTCCTGGAGTCATCTTCCATCATTTTTATAGGCTCTCTCTGTCTCTCTCTCTCTCTCTTTCTTTATTTCTTTCTCTCTCTCTCTCTCTCATACATCTTTTTCATCCATATACCAGAATGGCTCCTTGCCAGTGTTGTCTGTTAGTTTCAGTCACTCTCTTTCTCTCTCAATCATATTCCCTCCCTCCCTCTCTTCCTCCCTCTCTCTCTCTCTATCGATCGATCTCTCTCTATCGCATGGAGGCTAAGGAAACACTCACGAATACCGATATCATTCTACTGGATCAAAGATGGTTCTGTTTAAACCTTCATGTCTGTAGCATGGAGCCCGTCACCAGAGAGAGGACACAGTGTGCGTCCGGACCACAGCCACACCACAGACGGACCACAGACACACTTTAGCCACACCACAGCCACACCACAGTCAAACCACAGACACACTACAGCCACACCACAACCACACCACAGACGGACCACAGCCAAACCACAGCCACACCACAGACAGACCACAGCCACACCACAATCAAACCACAGACACACTACAGCCACACCACAGTCAAACCACAGACACACTACAGCCAAACCACAGACGGACCACAGCCACACCACAGATGGACCACAGCTACACCACAGCCAGATGACTGCCACACCACAGACGGACCACAGCCAAACCACAGCTACACCACAGCCAGACCACTGCCAAACCACAGCCAAACCACAGACGGACCACAGCCACACCACAGCCAGACCACAGCTAAACCACAGACGGACCACAGCCACACCACAGCCAGACCACAGCTAAACCACAGACGGACCACAGCCACACCACAGCCAGACCACAGCTAAACCACAGACGGACCACAGCCAGACCACAGCTAAACTACAGCCAGACCACTGCCAAACCACAGACGGACCACAGCCACACCACAGCCAGACCACAGCTAAACCACAGACGGACCACAGCCACACCACAGCTAAACCACAGGCGGACCACAGCCAGACCACAGCTAAACTACAGACGGACCACAGCCAGACCACAGCTACACATGCAAGGGGTCGTGAGTAAACACTCCTGCCTGCATTCCTGAGACTCCAGTGAATAGCCGCCATCTGGAGTGACCACTAGCAGGAAAAACTCATTCAACACGAACAGTATTTCCAGTCCAGTCATCAGGTGTCATTAGCAATAACACTGCTAAGATGAGCAGTTAAGTAAATGTCATGTTTCCCATGGAAACGTGGCATGCTGTTAGCTCAATTTATTCTCACTTCAAATTTTAATGTATAATTTTTTCTTGCTATTCATAAATTGATGCACCATATCACTATGGAAACAATGCAGGGTTTTTTTTTGTGGCAGCGAGATCATTGTCCTAGTGTGAGGCCACACACACACACACACGCGCTCATGGGGATCAGCTCGTTAATCG
>NW_027507084.1:95053-97553 GCF_052324685.1 Brachyhypopomus gauderio | reverse complement strand
GGGCATGTAGGGGAGGGGCGTGTAGAATGAGGGGGCGTGTAGGGGGAGGGGCATGTAGGGGGAGGGGCGTTCCATGCCTCACAGGGTTCTGGCCGTTCCTGTCGACATATCTCCACATTTTCACGTGTGCAGGAGGCTGTTCGCTGTATGACCTCTTTAGTAATACAATCAGTAATAAAGTGTTGGCTGTCTCTCTCACACACACACACATATTCAGGGTTGTGTATTAATGAGCAAAGGTCTGTAAATCTCTGAGGTATCAGAGCCAGCATTTCTATCAAACCACATATATATAGAATGTGGAAATGTATATGGTCTTTTATATATATATATATATATATATATATATATATATATATATATATATATATATTATATATATATATATATATAAAACCTTACACATTTCCACATTTCTATTGGTGTTCCTTTCGTTGCTTGTTTCGTCTCATGGGATTGCCACATCTTTTACACTGTTGTTTTCTGCACCTTGTCCACAGACACAATGTCAGGTTGGTTTTGCCACTATTGTCTGTCTGTCTGGATCTGCAGGTCCCACGGGATTGTTGCTTTTTTGCTCTCCAACAGTCCCTCCCATTTTGGACCTGGAGGGTGGGGGGGGGGTTAGCCCTAACCTGGGGGCTGTGTCGTCTCAGACTCCTGGGGGCTGTGTCTTCTCAGACTCCTGGGGGCTGGTGTCGTCTCACACTCCTGGGGGCTGTGTCGTCTCACACTCCTGGGGGCTGTGTCGTCTCACACTCCTGGGGGCTGTGTCTTCTCAGACTCCTGGGGGCTGTGTCGTCTCACACTCCTGGGGCTGTGTCGTCTCACACTCCTGGGGTCTTTGTCGTCTCAGACTCCTGTGGACTGTGTCTTCTCAGACTCCTGTGCTCTGCTCTGCTGTGATACAGACCTTTATTCATTGATCTCGTGCTTCCTGCTTGATCTCTATGATGGATGTTGGTTTCGCTCTGTATGGTGGACCTTGGCCTTGTAGGTGGATCAGTGAATCAATGACATCAAGAGATGGAAAGGGACGTACATATATAATCAGTGAAAGAAATTGAGAAAGAGAGAGAGAGAGAAGGACAGAATACTAGGAAGGGTGGAAATTCCGCTCTCTACCCGCAGACTCGCTGAACGTGAGGACCAGATATGACTGTGCTCTTGTTTCTGTCTGGACCTCCAAGGATGGGATATTTCTGTCCTAAACACACAAACATAATAAACGAACATACTACTAACATACTGACAAACGGCGAATCTGAGTGAGTGTTAGTGCCGCGGTGTTCAGTCATACAGTTACTTTAGGGCGTTTCCACACTAGAGGTTTGTTGTCTGTGAGCTCAATACGTTTGGTTAAGGTCCTTCTGAAATCGGTGGTCTGCGGTGTGCGGTGGGTGTGTGTGTGTGTGTGTGTGGTGTGTGTGTGTGTGTGTGTGTGTGTGTGTGTGTGTAAGCTCCGCTCTAGCTGGTGTGTGATGGCTGATGTGTCTGGTTACCTTTGTTTTCAGTGTACGGTGGAAGTGCCACACACCCTTAAAATGCTGCAGCATTGCTGGAGTGTGTGTGTGTGTGTGTGTGTGTGTGTCTTCAAGCTAAATAATAAACAGCAGGAAACAGGTGAACCCAGAGCCCAACGTTTACAGACCTGCGCTCAGAAGACTGACGTGTGGAACTGCACAGTGGCTCCACGGTCTGAATGGTAAACAAACCAGCGATGGTAATCCCACCCTAAAGAGCCCAGAGGCGGCCTGGGTGCAGACTCAAATATTCAGGACACACCTGTTCACACTTCACTCACTGCTGCCTGGACCGTCTGTTTCATCCACATTACACCATGCTGCCCGTCCGTGACGTCGTTTAACACTCCGACGTCTCCTGTATTGACCTCTCTAGCCTTGTGATTTGGAATTGAATTGAAAATTATTGAACTAATTAATAATTGTGAATTCAATATAAGTCTATGTATTTGTTGCTGACCTGAACAAACAAATTACACACTACAGTGGATATCTCTCCCTCCTTCGTTCTCTCTTTCTTTAACTCTCTCCCCCTCTCTCTCTCTCTCTATCCCTCTGTCTTCTCTCTCCATCTCTCCCCCTCTCTCTCTCTCTCCTCTCTCTCTCTCTCTCTCTCTCTCTCTCTATCCCTCTGTCTTCTCTCTCCATCTCTCTCCCTCTCTCTCTCTCTCTCTCCCTCTCTATCCCTCTCTCTCTATCCTTCTGTCTTCTCTCTCCATCTTTCTCTCTCTCTCTCTCTCTCTCTAACCCTCATCCCTCTCTCTAGAAGACATCACTTCGAGCTGCTATGGTGTTTATAGCAGTGCTGTGTCTGTGCTGTAGATGTAGGAGACAGAAGCCCTGAAACACATCACCTAATCTTCATCTCATCACCTCATCTTCATCAGCCCCTGGGGTTACAGCTCCTTTAATCTCCTCTTCTCATTCAACATATTACAGACCTCTGACCCCTGACCTCTGACTGGCCCTTCAAGTGT
>NW_027507084.1:55695-94553 GCF_052324685.1 Brachyhypopomus gauderio | reverse complement strand
GTTACGAGTCAGAAGTCATTTGCTAGAGCATCGTCTGTTTGCGTTTTAATTGCTATGTTAATTAAAACATAATCGCTAATTGCACTCAGGCCTTCCATTTTCTGCCCAGAAGCTTCATTGCAAGTTCTGGCTCAGCTAATTAAAACGTGCACTTCACAATTATCCATCCCCCCTAATTTAACCTGGCAGGGAATTTTAGCCAGGAAAGCACTTCTGAAGTTTGCAGTCTTGCGAGACATTCGCTATAGCAACTTATTTGCATTGTTTTTGCAACGGCCTATCATCTTGGACTTCGTCCAGCTCTGTGGTGACACCACTCGCTGAATTCACAATGAAATATCTCCACTTTGCATAATTAGTTTCTCAGAAATTATGTGTTTCAAGGTGGCTCGTTCAGAAGCAGAAAAATAAAAGTATTTTAGGATTTGCAAATTAGCTTAAACCGGCAATTGGAATTAATTATTGAAATCAACTGGGTAATGCAAATTCATGGCAGGACTTTTATTTTGGAGTTGGAACTTTTATGCCCTAATTTCCTCCTCGTTTTATTCTTCTGTTGTGGGTTTAATTAGCAGTTTTTTTTATTGTGAGGTGTCGACTTCCTACATGTGAGATGTGTGTTGATCCACCAAAGAGGCTGGTGTGTGTGTGTGTGTGTGTGTGTGTGTGTGTGTGTGTGTGTGTGTGTGTGTGTGTGTGTGTGTGTGTGTGTGTCCTGCTATCTTTATAGCCAGGTCTCCAACCTTCTACAGTTTGCAACAAAGGGCTGAATTTTCACTATATTTTTTCACCCTCCATTTCTCTGGGTCTATCTCTCTGTTTCTCTTTCTCTATCTGTCTTGCTCCATTCCTTTCTCTCTCACTCTTCTTCTCCATTCTGCTGTCTGTTACTTTCATCATCATCTCTTTCCCTTTAAAGGCAGATATTTGCGAGGGCTTTTTAGAGATTGATGTGTTTGGGGTTGTGTGTGTATGTGTTTGTATATGTGTGTATGCATGTGTGTCTGCTTTTTTAGCTAAATAGGCCTACTGTTGTTAGAAGACATTAGTGAAGCATGTGGCATTAGCTGAGATCATGTCTGAGACTGTCAGAGTATATCTGAGACTATGTCAGAGTATATCTGAGACTATGTCAGAGTATGTCTACATAAACACTTGCCTCTTCTTCATGTCAGAATAAAGCTGAAATATCTCAAATCGAAATGTGTAATTTCGTAAACTGCAAAACAAATAGGAGCTCATTAGGCTCCCTGTACAGTTCTCAGGGGATTGTGGGAAGTTTTGCATGTGCAGTATTCTGTACATAACGACACCTGAGGTCAAGCCTGAGGTCAAGATTTTGTCCTTGATTCATCAGTGGCCCTTAACCATTGCTTCATTAAATATATGGCCATATATGGCAATGTGAAATGTGTGTACTGTTTACTAAGACATATTTAACATGATGGCTTTGATGAGGCTCAGGTCAGGTTTTTTTCCTAGCCATTTATACAGAAACTGATTAGTCCAGCATGTTTGCAAACGTATGTCAGAGTCTGCTGTGAGTAGGTGTGTGCATTAGTATGGTGGTGTGTGTGTGTGTGTGTGTGTGTGTGTGTGTGTGTGTGTGTGTGTGTGTGTGTGTGTGTGTGTGTGTGTGTGTGTGTGTGTGTGTGTGTGTGATATGCTGACAGGAGCAGAGTGTGGATTTAATCTGATGAGCTGCTACTGAAACATCCATCAGTCCCAACATTTGGCCCCCAAACATATTCACCCCCTCCAGCGTTTTAGCAGCAAAACTGAAGAGAACATCGAACATTAAATAGAAACACACTGCTCCATGTTTAGCAGGTGCTACTGTAAGTAGTTATCTCGGTTTAATATTACCGATCATTCTGTAGTCTGTTCATGTGATCAGGTATGTGTGTGGGTGTATAGTCTAGTAGTCTAGTGTAGTAGTGTACATGTATAATGTAGTATTGTGTAGTTGCCAAAGTTAAAGTCAAAGTCAAATTTTTTATATAGATAAAATCTGCATTGACACGTCCACTGGCCAGACCAGTCCTAAGGACTTGTATGGAATTGTCTTTGCTTTCCACCCAAGTCATCATCACAACTAGAGTGATCCCAAGCACTTGGCTGGATGACTGCATGTGGATGACTGCAACATCTCAGACTGGAGGCCCCCGAGGTCCACACCTTCACATGTAGAATATTAACTGAAGGCTTGATTCAATAGGTGAGTTTTAAGTCTAGATTTAAAGATTGGAATTTTGCCAGAGTCTCGGATTGGAGCTGGAAGATTGTTCCATAACTGAGGGGCTATAAAGGAGAAGGATCTGGCTTCTACACACACACACACACACACACACACTCCACACCCCCGATCTACACACACACGTGCTCCACACCCCGATCTACGCACACACACGCTTTCCTGTCTTCACCTGACAGTTCCTCTCCCTCTGTCTCTTTCTCTCTGTCCCCATCTCTCTCTCTCTCATCCCCCCCTCACTCTCCCGCTCTTACTCACTCACAACGTTCATTCTGCTCCTGGATCTGATCGGGACACTCCTAGATCTGATCGGGACACTCCTAGATCTGATCGGGACACTCCTAGATCTGATAAGGGACACTCCTAGATCTGATCGGGAGACTCCTAGATCTGATAAGGGACACAGGGCCGGCGCCAGAACATATACAGTGAGGGGGCGTCAGAAAATTTCGGGGGGGGCGAACGTAAGTTGTTGAGCGGGGGGGGGGCGAACGTAAGTTGTTTGCGTGTAACGATTGTCGAGCAGCCGAGGGGGTGCCATGTAGCGATTTTTGTATAATAAATGGGTCTTATTTTTTACATTGAGGGGGCGGGACACCTCGCCTGAGGGGGCGACGCCCCCATTCGCCCCCTCGCGGCGCCGGCCCTGAAGGGACACTCCTAGATCTGATAAGGGACACTCCTAGATCTGATAAGGGACACTCCTACTGTAGATCTGATAAGGGACACTCCTAGATCTGATAAGGGACACTCCTGGATCTGATCGGGACACTTCTTGATCTGATCGGGACACTCCAGATCTGATAAGGGGTGTTTCATACAGGACTAGAATTCCCAGTGATGGGAAAATGGGGTTTTCTCTCCCCTTTCTTCTCAATAGCAGCAACACTAAGCCCCAGTGAAAGGTTGGGAACCCGGGGATTATGGGTAAGGGAACTGGAGGAACCATACTGGAATGGGATTTGCCAGTAGTATTGCACACTGCTCTTTCACACTAATCTTATTAGACGGGTCAATTAGACGCTGGAAGCAGCTCAGATCTTCTTTAAAACGTTCGGGACTCATTGGGAATCACGGCTGGCACGCTGTGTTAACACAGCTCCCAGACAACCAACAACTTAGCCCAGTTTTGTCTGTTTTATCTTTGATCTTGGACAATAATGTGGTATAAAACCATGTGGGGACAGGAGGCCATTTGAATTATAGCACAATTGCTACCTCTACTTACCTCAAAGAAATAAGGAAGTAAACCTCATGAAAGTGAAGATTTAGAAATAGTGTGGTTAGGTAAATCACACTTGATAATTAACTAGAATGTTACATTTGGATCTGTTACCCACAATTAATAGACACACAGAGACTTTGATCTCATAGTAATATTTCTATCTGGTGAATATCTGGTGACCCTGTGTACAGATCATTAAATCTCACCACTGAAAATTCAGACACACACACACACACACACACACACACACACACACAGAGTAAACAAAGGGCACATATGTCCCGTAGTTGACAGCCCTGAGAGACGTGATTACAGCACAGAGCTGCATATGTTCAGTTATAATTACTCCAGTTATAATTGATCATTTCATTAATTAATTAATGTTGGCCAGCTCGTTAGCAACCTGTAAAGTTCATTTTTACGGGTCATTAGTGTGATAAAGTGGCATGGTGAAGGCTTGCACAAGACAAAGGCAAGAAAGTGTGTGTGTGTGTGTGTGTGTGTGTGTGTGTGTGTGTGTGTGTGTGTGTGTGTGTGTGTGTGTGTGTGTTTATATCGAAAGGGTCATTTTGGTCCAAAATAGCATCTCTTTACATATGTTTACATATGTTTAGTATGTTTCCACTAATCACTGTATGTGTGTGTATGTGTGCACATGTGTGCACATGTGTGTGTTTGTGTGTGTGTGTGTGTGTGTGTGTGTGTGTGTGTGTGTGTGTGTTTGCATGTGTGTGTGTGTGTTCTCATTTGATTCATATCCAATTCATATTCATGTCTATAGCAGCAGTGAAAGTATCTGTCATCCACTAACATCTCATGGCTCATTTGCAAATACGTGCATTACCCACGCTGCACCTGGTCCCCACGTAGTGGTTCCAAGCCGCCACTGTCAGTCGCCTCAGTCTATGGCCACAGCACTGAGAACTGGGGCGACTGGCATTTTAATGAGCCACAATGGGGCTGTTGGCTCCCAGCGCTGTCTCCGTGATGTAGTGACAAGCTCACATCCGCAATTTGTACACGCTCTACATTTCTTATCCCCCAGACATCTCAAAGAAAAACACTGTTGACAAATGGATAGAAATATGAGATATATTTAGAAATATATACTACTGTGGGATCTGACAAGGACCAGTGTGGATATGAATTACAGGGGAACGTCTATTTAATCTGGGCCAGAATTTGCCAGACTGCAAAGGTGTAGCCCACATCCAGCTCCTGGAACCACGGGCCAGACAAGTTCTTGTCCAGGATGCTAATGGGTTTCCTGGATGGTACGGTGGGCTATTCGGGGCAGGGCTGGACAGTGGACTCAGCATTTCAGATCGAGGAGTCAACAGCTGTGTCTTTGTTTACACTTATCTTGTATTTAAAAACATTGGTTTGAATTAAAAACGCATGTGTTTGTAGTTTTCGTTAAAGTAGGCACACTGCTGTACTATGAAAGTATGTCGACTGTCAGGAGATGTATAATTTATTCCTATATTTCCTAATTTATTCCTGTACAACACACACACCCAGCCACACCCCCTCCTGTAGGTCTTATTTGCTACAGTTGTTTAGTGGTGAGTTGTAACAGTGACTTTCTGTTGTTTAGTGGTGAGTTGTAACAGTGACCTTCTGGACCATTACACCAGTCCTGAAGTCTGCAGTAAAACAGATATTACAGCTGATCTGTTTGAGCAAGAGGAATCTTTATATTCATCAGTCAAGCCTTATCTCACAGTGTGGTCATGGGAAATGTAGTCCTAACACACTCAATCAATAATCCAAGGAATGGGTGAGAAAACCCCTTTACCCAGTGCCCACACACATCCATATTTTCCCTTTAGTCTGCAAATAAGCTTATGAATAGCTTCCCGAATGAATCATTACTCAGTGTCCCACATGAAAGCGTTCAGCCTGCATATGACTAATGAACTGTTGTTTTACGACTGCGAGTCACAGTACTCGGGATGTTAACGTCAGCGTGGAGCTGTTAGCACACTGGAGCACCCGGCCGGCAGGGGCCACGCACATCGTACACGCTCCCCTCAACTCGCCGTCTGGGTCAACGATGAAGCGCGTACTCGTGAACGCGGAACACGCCGCGGAATCTTACGAGAGTAATCGCTCAGGGGAATCACGGCAAAATTATAACAACGAGGTTACAACATTTAACATTTAGTTACCAGGAGTCTGTTTATGTGGGTAGAAAGGTTTATATATTTATTTGTGTGTGTGTGTGTGTGTGTGTGTGTGTGTGTGTGTGTGTGTGTGTATGTATGTATGTATGTATGTATATATATATACACACACACACCACACACATATATATATATGGAGCACTTTGCTTGCACAGCTGATGATGGGCCTGAAACGTTCTGTTTCTCTGGAAACTTTGTGTACTTTACTACCATTTTTATTCTCTCTCTCTCTCTCTCTCTCTCTCTCTCTCTCTCTCTCTTTCTCTCTCTCTCTCTCTTTGTTTATGTATCTGTCCAATTATTGTTGTCATGGTGACCGGCGTTGGAGGATGGGTTCGGACTCTTGTAAAGCTGCTTTGTGACAACAACTGTTATAATGCTATATAAATACATATAGATAGATAGATAGATAGATAGATAGATAGATAGATAGATAGATAGATAGATAGATAGATAGATAGCATACTATACACACATACTATATAGTATACAATACACACATGCTATATAGTATACTATACTCACATATGCTTTATGGTATACTATACTCACTTATGCTCTATAGTATTCTCACATAGCAGTGAGGAATGAAAGGACAGGAAGTCAGAAAGCATGAGACCTACTAGCTTACACAATTCAGCCAATGACAAAGCCCCAGTTCAGGCGTGGGCGGAGCCATGTGGACATGCTGCAGCACCATGGCTACAGCCACAAAGAAAGAAGGCGGAGGCCACAGGCCGCAGGTTCCTCTCCTCCAGTGCCAGACCTGTAATGAGTTGGCACAGTGGCTGTGAGGGTAGACGAGAGGGACCCGAGCTCTAGGAGACGACTCTCCTCTTCCCCTCCCACCTGTTCACTTCTGTTGGCCTCTTCCTGTCCAAAACAAGGACTCACCGCATACTTGAGAGACGTGGATACCCGGTCGGCCCAAGCCCCGCCTCCCCCCTCCCTGGCCCGCCCAGCCGTGCCTCGCCCCTGCTGGTATGTGGGACCTGTTGCGAGGAGGTCTGGACTTTGCATGGTTAATTACCCCTCGGCCCAGATATCTTTAGCCTGCCGCACCACGAGGCTTACAGGCAGAAGGGTTGGGGTAATTATCCCGCCACCAGCTCAGACGTCCACGAAACCTGGAGGGTTGGGGTGCAGGAAGTGAGAGGAGAGACCCTGGCTGGGCCCGGCAGTCTGTCTGGCGTGCAGGAGCAGCGTCTGAGGCTCCTCCCACCACAGCCGTCCTGTGGTGAGCTGCGTTTAGACGCTTTAACTGTGTCAGCCACACTCATCCTCACCTGGCCTTCGTCAGCGTGCACTTCAGTGGGGGCGGAGCCTCCGTGTAACGCCGATTCATGTTATTGAAGCCCGGGGAAGTGAGTCAGTATACAGCTGTTGGAGCCCACACACACACAAACACATACATACACACATACACACCCATACACACCATGATTAGTGGAAATATACCTGTGAAGAGATCTATATCCCATACACACATTAAACGTACAGACTCACATTAAACGTACAGACTCGCATTAAAAGTACAGACATACATTAAACGTACAGACACACATTAAACGTACAGACACACATTAAATGTATAGACTAACATTAAATGGACAGATGCACATTAAACATACAGACTCACATTAAATGGACTGACACACATTAAACGGACAGACACACATTAAATGTATAGACTCACATTAAATGGACTGACACACATTAAACATACAGACACACATTAAATGGACTGACACACATTAAACGGACAGACACACATTAAATGTATAGACTCACATTAAATGGACAGATGCACATTAAACATACAGACTCACATTAAATGGACTGACACACATTAAACGGACAGACACACATTAAATGTATAGACTCACATTAAATGGACTGACACACATTAAACATACAGACACACATTAAATGTATTCTTCAAAACTGGCCGTGAGGTCCAACATAAACCAGCACTGAGAATACAGTCCTGCTCTTCCCAGGTATAATAGTTCACAGACACAGAAGCTACACTGTTGTTGTTTTGTTTTGTTTTGTTTTGCTTTTCAGATAAGGGAAGAGGGTCAAAGGGCAACGTTCAAAGAATTCACTAGCAGTCTGTGTTTTTCCTGCTAAACGCAACAGTCTCAATTTCAGCTGTGATTTCACTGGGACTTAAACAGCAATCTGCCACCCCTCTCCTCTACACACACACACACACACACACACACACACACACACACACACATTCATTTTCACAAGTGGTGCTGTTGTAGGAACAGTTGCTGTTGTTTAAACCTGATAAATGTAATTTCCCTATGACCAGAGTCTCCTAGATGGTGGATATTTCTGCTGAAATAGTGAACATGGTGACGTCCAGCAGAACTGAAGGTGATGTAGTGTGTCTGAGATTGTGTGTGTGTGTCTGTGTGTGTGTGTGTGTGTGTGTGTGTGGTTGGTGTGAAGATGTATACTGCTACAGGAGGGCGTGGCTTAGACCCAAGAAGGTGTCAAGTCAGTACGTGTGTCTGCGTAATCTACAGCGTCAAGACATCCAGACGAAGATTTTACGTTAACCGTGAATTTTGTAGTTTTCAACCTTGCCTTATGCCTCATGTCAGCTATATGTGTGTGTGTGCGTGCGTGGGTGTGTGTGTGTGTGTGTGTGTGTGTGTGTGTGTGTGTGAGAGAGAGAGAGAGAGAGAGAGAGAGAGAGAGAGAGAGAGAAATGATGAGGGCCACTTTTTCATATTTGTGTGGATATGGCTTACCATGTCATTACTGCCACATATTTCACAGCAATATAAAGGAAATATGAAACTGCTGTTCGCATGAATAATTTCATCTCACTTTATTGGGCCTTATTTGCCTCCATTTCCTAAGAGGAACTCGGAGCTTTTTTAATACATAAGCTAGAGTTCCTTCACCATTCCTAATTGTCATTTTGTATTATAGACCCTATTCACAGGATGAGGAAGAGGGCAACATTCATGGCCCTCTGAAATATTTATGGGCGGAGCCATTCTGTCTCGGCTTCTCCCATCAATTTTTTATTGGCTTTGGTTTTCTATTCTGCACAGCGCTGCAGAGTTCAGCAATGGACAGAATGGCTGGAGGCGGGGTTATCAGGGGCGGGGCACGATGGGGTGGGGTTATCTGGGCGAGGCACTGTGGGCGGGGTTATTGGGGCTTTGTGGACATAGATGGGTTGGGGTAAGCTAAGTACTTTATTAGTGTTGTCCTAATTTCATTCTCATCTATTTGCTTTCAGTGCATTGATTGGTGTCTGTCTTATATTGGAATATTGACTTGTTTATGCAGTGGCGATTTGAGAAGAGTCAGGTTTGAACAGGTTTGTGCAGACCTGATTTCCCCCAGAATGGATGATATACCAGGAATGAAACTTCATCCTGCTTTATGTCAAGTGCCTGCAAGACTTTAAAAGTAATAAAATAAATATTTAAATATTTAAGATCTTCATGCTTTATTTTTTCTATAAATAAAATATTTGTTTAAAATATGCTAAGGACATTTCAAGTGTTGATGTTCATAAAAACAGCAATTTTGATAACAATCTGTCGTGTTGACGTGTGGAGCACGAGACGGTGTTTGGAACCAGAGAGGGTGTGTCTGTTGTTCACGGACGGGTGGGGGGGGACCATGGGGGCGGGGGGGGGACTCCATGCTCTAGACAGCCAATCAGAACAGAGGCCATTTATCATTTCCATCTTAAAGTTGCAGTGCCAGCCTGTGTAATTGTAAGGGATGATGAGAGGGTGGAGAGTGGGTGTGTATAAATGAATTCTGGCCGTTTTTGCAACACAAATACATTCAAACGTTGAAAAAAATTGAAGGCGATCACATTAGCATTGTGTTTGACCTGCAGGAGCTAAATTCTCCATCTCTTTCTCTCTCTCTTTCTGTCTCGCTCTTCGTATCTATGTCTAACCATTTAAAGAGTGTGACGCTGCAGTCAGTGCATAAGCTTATTTGAGATTTATGCGAGGTGGTGAGCGAAGGCGGCTGTCTCAGCGGGCGGGGAGTGTGTTTGCGCGCGACGGGGGGCCCGGGGCCCGGCGCTGCTCTAACGAACACCGTCTCTGCTGGGAAGGTGACAGCGCTCCAAACTGGGATACCGCTACTACTTCCGCTCTGATTGGTCGCAGATCCTCCCGTTGCCACGACGCCGAGCGCTTCGGAGCCGCCGCCGTCGCCTTTGAGGAATTTTTTGTCGGATATTCAATCCAAAACGAAACAAGAAACAAGCCAGCAGCGAGGAAGTGGAATAATGTAATATGTATGAATGGTAGCACCATGGCTGTGCGCTCGTGGATGCATTAGCATGTTTGTGTGAAGCGTGACTCGGCACGTCGGTGTGAGTGATGTCGTGTTGAGGCGTGGGGGTCTCTCCTCCACCCCCGGCTCCGTCTCCCTTGATTGACTTGACATTTGGTGCATCGGCCAAGCTGAGTTCCTGCGAGGACGCGGATCAGACAGCCGGCAAAATAACGAGTAGCTCCGAACTTCCTGCCACTCTGGTTTGGGGCTGCTTGTGCTTGTGCTGCAGGGCGGATGAGAGTAAACTCAGTAAACTCTAACGGACCACTCCCAGTCCTGCACCAGTAAACTAACGGACCACTCCCAGTCCTGGACCAGTAAACTAACGGACCACTCCCAGTCCTGGACCAGTAAACTAACAGACCACTCCCAGTCCTGGACCAGTAAACTAACGGACCACTACCAGACCTGCACCAGTGTGTGTGTGTTTAGGAGAATCTATTTGGCTAATATTATAACCTGTTGTTGCCACACAATGGCTGAGTGGCTGCAAAGAACTGGGGCAGAACAGCACACTTACTGGGACAGAACAGCACACTTACTGGGGCAGAACAGCACACTTACTAGGGCAGAACAGCACGCTTACTGGGGCAGAACAGCACGCTTACTGGGGCAGAACAGCACGCTTACTGGGACAGAACAGCACGCTTACTGGGGCAGAACAGCACGCTTACTGGGACAGAACAGCACGCTTACTGGGGAAGAACAGCACACTTACTGGGGCAGAACAGCACGCTTACTGGGACAGAACAGCACGCTTACTGGGGAAGAACAGCACACTTACTGGGGCAGAACAGCAGAAGGCGTGTTTAATGACTGACAGAGAGGGTCTACACCATAGTGTAGCCTCTTCCTCACACAGCACTTAATGTTACACACACACACACACACACACACACACACAAACACACACTTTTTTCTATTTCAACTGGGTTCTCAACTCACTTTATTCTTTCCTCCTGGAGTCATCTTCCATCATTTTTATAGGCTCTCTCTGTCTCTCTCTCTCTCTCTTTCTTTATTTCTCTCTCTCTCTCTCTCTCTCTCTCTCTCTCTATCTCTCTCTCTCTCATACATCTTTTTCATCCATATACCAGAATGGCTCCTTGCCAGTGTTGTCTGTTAGTTTCAGTCACTCTCTTTCTCTCTCAATCATATTCCCTTCCTCCCTCTCTTCCCTCCCTCCCTCTCTTCCTCCCTCTCTCTCTCTATCGATCGATCTCTCTCTATCGCATGGAGGCTAAGGAAACACTCACGAATACCGATATCATTCTACTGGATCAAAGATGGTTCTGTTTAAACCTTCATGTCTGTAGCATGGAGCCCGTCACCAGAGAGAGGACACAGTGTGCGTCCGGACCACAGCCACACCACAGACGGACCACAGACACACTTTAGCCACACCACAGCCACACCACAGTCAAACCACAGACACACTACAGCCACACCACAACCACACCACAGACGGACCACAGCCAAACCACAGCCACACCACAGACGGACCACAGCCACACCACAGTCAAACCACAGACACACTACAGCCACACCACAGCCACACCACAGTCAAACCACAGACACACTACAGCCAAACCACAGACGGACCACAGCCACACCACAGATGGACCACAGCTACACCACAGCCAGATGACTGCCACACCACAGACGGACCACAGCCAAACCACAGCTACACCACAGCCAGACCACTGCCAAACCACAGCCAAACCACAGACGGACCACAGCCACACCACAGCCAGACCACAGCTAAACCACAGACGGACCACAGCCAGACCACAGCTAAACCACAGACGGACCACAGCCACACCACAGCCAGACCACAGCTAAACCACAGACGGACCACAGCCAGACCACAGCTAAACTACAGCCAGACCACTGCCAAACCACAGACGGACCACAGCCACACCACAGCCAGACCACAGCTAAACCACAGACGGACCACAGCCACACCACAGCTAAACCACAGACGGACCACAGCCAGACCACAGCTAAACTACAGACGGACCACAGCCAGACCACAGCTACACATGCAAGGGGTCGTGAGTAAACACTCCTGCCTGCATTCCTGAGACTCCAGTGAATAGCCGCCATCTGGAGTGACCACTAGCAGGAAAAACTCATTCAACACGAACAGTATTTCCAGTCCAGTCATCAGGTGTCATTAGCAATAACACTGCTAAGATGAGCAGTTAAGTAAATGTCATGTTTCCCATGGAAACGTGGCGTGCTGTTAGCTCAATCTATTCTCACTTCAAATTTTAATGTATAATTTTTTCTTGCTATTCATAAATTGATGCACCATATCACTATGGAAACAATGCAGGGTTTTTTTGTGGCAGCGAGATCATTGTCCTAGTGTGAGGCCACACACACACACACACACACGCTCATGGGGATCAGCTCGTTAATCGCGTAGTGAGTCAGAAACGGCCAATAGCCAAGTTAAGACTCAAGCAGCGTGTGGAGTTGTGCTGTACCATTTGCAGTGTGTGTCTCTGGGGATCAGTGGTGTTCTCAGTGACACTGAACATGGACTTTCTGCACAGACCTGCTGAGACTCCCCAAAGCTGTGAACAGAACCCCAACCATCTCCCAGCAGAGCCTCCTCTCATGTCAGCTTGTCATAGCCCGCTATAGCCAGTTCGACGACATTTAACTGTGCACGGGTCTGCCAAGCACTGCGCGTGATTAGTGCCCCCTGATCGTGGGTACACCGTCCCCGTTAAACGGGACCCGGGCACGCCAGACAGCCGAAGACCCAACTTCGCTGCATCTTCTCAAAGTCCCCAGAGGAGGTGAAGGAGTGTTTTCCTGGGCTGTGTGTGAGTGTGATGTGTGTGTCGTCACTGGTCCGGGTTAACGTGGTGTCAGGAGGACGTGTCTCTCGGTAAGAGTGCAGTCACACTGCTCCTGACACAGCTCGGCTGCAGCAGTTAAGATTATATATGCTCTGTGCAGATAATTAGGTGCCTGTATGAACAGTAAAATATCCTCTGACTCTAATAGAGAACACAGGGCAGGAGGTTTGCATTACCAGGCCTTTGGGTTTTGTAGGGTAAAGGGAGACTTTGATAAATCATTAACTACTCTTCACCCCCAACTGTGGGGCAGTGCAATACACTTTATGATGTGTGTGTGTGTGTGTGTGTGTGTGTGTGTGTGTGTGTGTGTGTGTGTGTGTGTGTGTGTGTGTGTGTGTGTGTGTGTGTGGTATGTAACTAATTAGCTGTTTTTGAGGTTCAGAGCCGGCCGTGCTCCAGGTTAGCTGTGTGTGTGCGTGTGTGTGTGTGCGTGTGTGTGTGTGTGTGTGTGTGTGTGTGTGTGTGTGTGTGTGTGTGTGTGTTAGCCGTGTGTGGGTGTGCTGCACGCATGCTGTGAGCATGCAACAACAACACTGACTGATAGAGGGTTACTTCCTCACTTACCTTTGTTTTGACCTTGTGTGTGTGTGTGTGTGTGTGTGTGTGTGTGTGTGTGTGTGTGTGTGTGTGTGTGTGTGTGTGTGTGTGTGTGTGAGAGAGAGAGAAAGTGCGTGTGTGTGTGTATATGTGCATGTCTGTATATTTGTGTGGCTGTGTGTACAAGGACGTGTGTTTGTGTACGTGTGTGATATATGGTTGTATTTGTGTGTGTGTGTGTGTGTGTGTGTGTGTGTGTGTGTGTGTGTGTGTGTGTGTGTGTGTGTGTGTGTGTGTTTGTGTGTGTGCACAAATAAACATTTGTAACTTGGTGCTGTGCTTCTAAGCGAAGTGTAATGGCTGTGATAGAAGCACATGTTCACTCTCATGACGTATCACTCTCTTGTGGAGTATCACTCTCTTGAAGTATCACTCTCTCATGGTGTATCACGCTCTCATCGCGTATCACTCTCCTGTGGAGTATCACTCGTGGAGTATCACTCTCTTGACGTATCACTCTCTCATGGTGTATCACTCTCTCATGGCGTATCACTCTCTCATGGTGTATCACTCTCTCATGACATATCACTCTCTCATGCAGTATCACTCTCTCATGGTGTATCACTCTCTCGTGGAGTATCACTCTCTCATGGCGTATCACTCTCTTGTGAAGTATTACTATCTCATGGCGCATCACTCTCTCATGGTGTATCACTCTCTCATGGCATATCACTCTCTCATGACGTATCACTCTCTCATGATGCATCACTCTCTCATGGAGTATCACTCTCTCATGGTGTATCACTCTCTCATGGTGCATCACTCTCTCATGGAGTATCACTCTCATGCAGTATCACTCTTGTGCAGTATCACTCTCTCATGGCGTATTACTCTCTCATGGCGCATCACTCTCTCATGGAGTATCACTCTCTTGTGCAGTATCACTCTCTCGTGGAGTATCATTCTCTTGTGCAGTATCACTCTCTCATTGCATATCACTCTCTCATGGAGTATCACTCTCTCATGGTGCATCACTGTCTCATGGAGTATCTCCTCCAGAGCAGCTGAGCTGGTTATTACTCAATAACCCAAAAGTGCCAGTAGAACAGAAACTGCTTTCATTCCTATTACTTCAATGACATCATCATCTGTTTGATTTTAGCAGCTGCTTTTACCATGTCAAATGTTATCAGAAAATGGCGTCATCGCGTATCACTCTCTTGTGGAGTATCACTCTCGTGGAGTATCACTCTTGATATATCACTCTCTCATGGTGTATCACTCTCTCGTGCAGTATCACTCTCTCATGGCGTATCACTCTCTCATGGCATATCACTCTCTCGTGCAGTATCACTCTCTCATGGTGTATCACTCTCTCATGGAGTATCACTCTCTCATGGCGTATCACTCTCCTGTGAAGTATTACTACCTCATGGCGTATCACTCTCTCATGGCGTATCACTCTCTCATGGTACATCACTCTCTCATGGAGTATCACTCTCTCATGCAGTATCAATCTCTCATGGTGTATCACTCTCTCATGGTGCATCACTCTTTCATGGAGTATCACTCTCTCATGGCGTATCACTCTCTCGTGCAGTATCACTCTCTCATGGTGTATCACTCTCTCATGGCGTATCACTCTCTCATGATGCATCACTCTCTCATGGCGTATCACTCTCATGCAGTATCACTCTTGTGCAGTATCACTCTCTCATGGCGTATTACTCTCTCATGGCGCATCACTCTCTCATGGAGTATCACTCTCTCGTGCAGTATCACTCTCTCATGGAGTATCATTCTCTTGTGCAGTATCACTCTCTCATTGCATATCACTCTCTCATGGAGTATCACTCTCATGGTGCGTCACTGTCTCATGGAGTATCTCCTCCAGAGCAGCTGGGCTGGTTATTACTCAATAACCCAAAAGTGCCAGTAGAACAGAAACTGCTTTCATTCCTATTACTTCAATGACATCATCAACTGTTTGATTTTAGCAGCTGCTTTTACCATGTCAAATGTTATCAGAAAATGGCACAAGACATTATAACTAACTATATTCTGGAATATTCCAATTTGCTAGACTTGACAGATGCTTCATAACAGTGCATATTGGCTAGAGGATATACTGTACTTAATATGCTGGGTTATAATGTGGTGCATCGGATACGTAGCAGCCACTCCATAATGCATCATTTCAAACGATAAAAGAGATGATTTCTTTTTATTTGGTGAAACATTAGAACAGCACTGAACTCTGGGGCCTCTGCCTGATGTTTCTGGTTGGGTTGGTGAACTGCTACATCTGATCTACACCCTGAAACTCCTGAGAGGAACCCATCAGGAACCCATCCTTCTCTTTTACTGAAGATATTATGTTTACGTGAGTGGAGTTCAGTAGAAGTAAGCAGCTGTGTGAAGGGCCTGGTAAGTATTCCTGTATAGTATAGTGCAGTGATCCTCAAATGGTGGGACACGTTCATGGGTCGCGGACAGCTTGTAAAAAATAATAATTAATAGACTACATTTCTAGTTTTGTACTCGTCTTTTAGCTTGAAAAAAGACAGAGGCACATTCCAGGGCTCCAGATTGCGACTAAAATGGTCGCAGTTGCAACCATAAATATTAATTTGCGAGTAATATAATTATTTCACTCGCCAGTGGCAACAGGTGCTACAACAGCATGGGTTGTTGTATGACCTTTTTATGGTTATTTAATGGGTGAGGACTTTTTGTCATTGTAAAAATATCCACCGTTTTCTTTTGAGTTTGTATGTTAAAAGTTAATCGATATGCTGTATCTCCACTCACATGTTTGTCTCTGCCCATCTACAAATGCGGGAATCCGATCAGCGGAGCCGAGCTGAAACTTTAGCACTAAGTGTTAGCTTGTTGAAAATAGCGAAGACAAAAATATCGGATTATTTCACACAGTCTATCTTTGTGGGACCATAAGAGGACACACTCCTTTATAACTGTTCATAGTTTTAATTTAATTTTAATGGGATCAAAAGTCATATTCATACTAGGAAAAAGTTTGTTTCATGTTGCATATTCGGAATTTTTTCTTCAATAACTAAGTTAAAAGTGGCAAAATATGCAAATTCTTATTTCTGATAACCAAGACAAACATCTACAACTTTGTTTACATCAAGAATAGATGTATTTTAAAAACATGTTATTTTAAATATACTCCTGTCACCACTGCAATGAAATTTTTGCAGAAAACAGATTGCACAGTGCTCTGGGGCCTTTACGACCGCCACTTTCGTCCATGTTAAATTCATTTGTAGATGGTGACAGTAGTACATTTAAAATAACGTGTCTAATTCCGAATATGTGAACATGAAGCCAACTTAACCACAGTTAGAAGGAAGAGAAACACATCAGGCATGTTGGACGACAGAGATCCTAAATAACAGTTGACCTGATGTGAGTGTTGCAATGCTTATTAGTTTGTATATTATTATGGCACCTAGATAAAGTTATTGGTGCCTGATTTTTTCCTTTTAGGACCTACTGGCTCCTTGAGTAATTTTTTTTGTCTGGAGCCCAGCATGTGAACCAACCATGTTGCCATGGTAACCGCCAATTGTTTACCCTTTTAATTTGTCATAACCTTTGTATTGTATGAAACTGGGTCGCAACTTAATGACAATGAGAAAATGTGGGTGCTGGGCTGAGACCAGTTGAGAACCCCTGGTATAGTGGATATAGGAATATAGTGGTAGTACGGCAATAGGGGCAGGGAGTGTAGTGGTTGTATGGCAATGGGGGCAGGGAGTATAGTGGTAGTACAGCAATGGGTACAGGAAGTATAGTGGTAGTACAGCAATGGGTACAGGGAGTATATTGGTAGTACGGCAATGGGGGCAGGGAGTATAGTGGTAGTACAGCAATGGGTACAGGAAGTATAGTGGTAGTACAGCAATGGGTACAGGGAGTATAGGGGTAGTACAGCAACGGGTACAGGGAGTATAGTGGTAGTACGGCAATGGGTACAGGGAGTATAGTGGTAGTACGGCAATGGGGGGCAGGGAGTATAGTGGTAGTACAGCAATGGGAACAGGGAGTATAGTGGTAGTTCAGCAATGGGGGCAGGGAGTATAGTGGTAGTACAGCAATGAGTACAGGGAGTATAGTGGTAGTACGGCAATAGGGGCAGGGAGTGTAGTGGTAGTACAGCAATGGGTACAGGGAGTATAGTGGTAGTACAGCAATGGGTACAGGGAGTATAGTGGTAGTATGGTAATGGGAACAGGGAGTGTAGTGGTAGTACGGCAATGGGGGCAGGGAGTATAGTGGGAAGCTGTGGGTCTGGCGTTTTAACAGCTGGTTGCTATAGTATTTCCTGAAGTGTCAATGGCATGCAGTCAGAGAGTGCACACAATCAGAGAGTGCGCAGAGGGCTCTCACTCTAATCGCCTGTGCTGGAGAGAGTGCACATAGTCAGAGAGTGCACGCAGTCAGAGAGTGCACACAGTCAGAGAGTGCACACAGTCAGGGAGTGCGCAGAGGGCTCTCACTCTAATCACCTTTGCTGGAGAGAGTGCATACAGTCAGAGAGTGCACGCAGTCAGAGAGTGCACACAGTCAGAGAGTGCACACAGTCAGAGAGTGTGCAGAGGGCTCTCACTCTAATCGCCTGTGCTGGAGCTCATATTGGAATCATGGCACAGTCGAGCTGTCAGATGCTACTGTTCCCAGAGTTGATTGATGCTTCCTCTCTCCTCCTCCTCCCTCCTCCCTCCCTCCTCCTCCTTCTCCTCCTCCTCCTCCCTCCTCATTCTGTCTCTTCTCTTTTTCTTTCATGTGTGTGTGTGTCAGGGCGGAGGACTGTGGTACTGCCTAGGGACACACACATTTAATAAAAGCTAAATGAAGTCATCCATAACACACGGCATAGCACTCATCTGTGGCCTTGTCCACGCCCTCTCTCCCCTCTCTCTTCTCTCTCTCTTTCTCTCTCTCTCTCTCTCGCTCTCTGTCCCTCTGTTTCTCTCACTCCATCAGTCTCTGGAGTCTGAAATCAGGATTGAAGGATTCTGATAAAGAAAATAAAAATTGTGTGTGTGGGGGGGGGGGGGGGGGGGGGGCAAATGTGTGTAAGAATGTGTGTGATGGGGATGCTGTGTGTGTGTGTGTGTGTGTGTGTGTGTGTGTGTGTGTGTGTGTGTGTGTGTGTGTGTGTGTGTTGGGGGTTCTGCGTGTGTGTGTGTTGGGGTGCTGTGTGTGTGTTGGGGTGCTGTTTGTGTGTGTGTGTGTGTGTGTGTGTGTGTGTGTGTGTGTGTGTGTGTTGGGGGTTGTGTGTGTGTGTGTGTGTTGGGGTTGTGTGTGTGTGTGTGTGTGTGTGTGTGTGTGTGTGTGTGTGTGTGTGTGTGTGTGTGTGTCCAGGGATCAGAGCTGGTCAGCTCTTTGAGCCCCAGTAGTGCCAAGCATTGTGTGGGATGAAAATAGAGTTCACAATGTCTAGAGATGGAGGCGTGGTCTGGAGATGGAGGTGTTGTCTGAAGATGGAGGCATTGTCTGGAGATGGAGGTGTGGTCTGGAGATGGAGGCGTGGTCTGGAGATGGAGGCATTGTCTGGAGATGGAGGTGTGGTCTGGAGATGGAGGCGTGGTCTGGAGATGGAGGAATTGTCTGGAGATGGAGGTGTGGTCTGGAGATGGAGGCATGGTCTGGAGATGGAGACATTGTCTGGAGATGGAGGCGTGGTCTGGAGATGGAGGTGTTGTCTGGAGATGGAGGCATGGTCTGGAGATGGAGGTGTTGTCTGGAGATGGAGGCGTGGTCTGGAGATGGAGGTGTGGTCTGGAGATGAAGGTGTTGTCTGGAGATGGAGGCGTGGTATGGAGATGGAGGCGTGGTATGAAGATGGAGGTGTTGTCTGGAGATGGAGGTGTGGTCTGGAGACGGAGGAGTGGTCTGGAGATGGAGGCAGGAGCACAGTGTTATGGGTGGGGTCTAGAATGATCAGCTCGAGCTCCACGTGAGAGACAGAGAAACTCAGAGCAGAGAGCAGAAGGTGCTCCTAACATCATCAGGGTGAGTCATTACACCAGAGGAGGATGGAGGGATGGGGAGGAGTGGAGAGAGAGAGGGGGAGGAGTGGAGATGGGGGGAGTGGAGAGAGGGAGGGGGGGGAGTGGATAGAGGGAGGGGGGAGAGAGAGAAATATCCTGCATGTGTCAAGGGATATTCTGAGGTCCAGCTTTAATGGAAGAGGCGGAGAAGACTTTTTTGCAGATACACAAACACACACACATACACACACATACACACACACACACACACACACACACACGCCAACAGATCAATGCAGCAAATGATATTGAAATACCTCTAGTGCATTTAACGCAGTGAGTAAACATGGTTTGATGTGAATTATCATCCTTCCATGATGGATTCTCGGAAGATCTCTGGGGGTATGATGGGGGCTAGACAGGGTGTAATGTTCAGGAATGCTGTGTGTGTTCGTGTGTGTGTGTGTGTGTGTGTGTGTGTGTGTGTGTGTGTGTGTGTGTGTGTGTGTGTGTGTGTGTGTGTGTGTGTGTGTGTGTATAATTGGATTTTAAGAGAGTGGTGTTTTCTCTTGTCCCTGACTGAACCTGTCATCTCTATGCAATTACCTTCTGTGACCTGAGTGAACACACGCACACACACACACACACACACACACACACACACACACACACACACACACACACACGCACGCACGCACGCACGCACGCACGCACGCACGCACGCACACACACACACACACACACACACGCACACACACACATACACACACACACACACACACACACACACACACACGCAAACGTTCCTGTCCAGAGTGAATATACTAACGTGGTTAGAGGTCTCCATGACGGACACCCTTATGCTGGTCTACGACTGTCAGCCACAGTCTATGGACCCATTAAGCTACACCTGGAAAGAACCGCGCACCTGCTCTACAGCGTTGCAGGAGGGAACGTCGAGTATTCTAGTACACTGAAGTGCTCTGGTCTACGTCTGGAGACTGACAGGTATAGATAGGTTGTTCCGTCACCCGAGTGCTGGTATTAAGAGGAATCTCGAGGCATGTGTCTTACGGGCCAGTGGATCAAGTCATTCTGTACTAGAGGTGCAGAGTGTGTGAGATACGGTGTGTGTGTGTGTGTGTGTGTGTGTGTGTGTGTGTGTGTGTGTGTGTGTGTGCTTTCAAGTAGGAGGGTACTGGTCCAGTTTGGCTTTGTAGGAAAGCGTGACGGTGTCAAATCTGACTACAGTAAGCTTGTCGACGCCACGCACCGTCGGAGTGAAAGGTGAAAGGTCAGTCACGCTCCACAATTATGAATGGTTACCAGCATCGATAACAGTTATGCAAGCGGCATTTCAGCCTATAGATGGACCTGTGTGTTAGCGGCTGTGTGCAGCGGGCCAACACCGGCTCTGCTTTAACCTGACACATCTCATCAGGAACCGTGGGTGAGGAAGACCTCGGTGTATTTCCCACGTGCCATTGCCCGGTTGTTTTAATGTAGGACATAGTTGATCCATATTTGTAATGCTCTGTTGTGCTTGACACGAGCATTAAAAGTTATGAGACGAGTAATATGATTGGCTGAGCAGTCGCTGGTTTATGGTCGTGACCTCCAGTCTCTGGTGCACTTTGGCTTTTATAAATGAGAATTGCAACAAGCGTCTCTCTGATGTGTCATCCTGACACGCAACAGCACGCGTGGTTCAGTTGTCTGACAAAGGTAATGACTCTGTGTGTGTGTGTGTGTGTGTGTGTGAGGAATGGAGCTTTTTGTTGCAGCGTTACCACTGGGTCGTAGTGCGGGGATAATGTCAGAATTAGCTGCCGTCCCTGTAGCCGTGTGTGCTGTCAACATGTCAGCACACACACACGCACACACACACACACACACACACGCTCTCCCCTGCCTGCGCTCACCGACCGCCGGCATCATGAATACTGCATGACCGTGTCTGGCGTGACAGGTGAGAACACTGCCAAACACACCCCCTGCCATCTGGGGGTAATGGGTGGGTAACTCACGATCAGAGACAGTTGTGCTCCCATCACACACCACAAGAGCACAGACGTGTGTGTGACTGCCTGTGTGCATGTGCAGACGTGTGTGTGTGTGTGTGTGTGTGTGAGTGTGTGTGTGTCTGCGGTTCGTTTATAGCATACAAACTTACTCCTGCAAGGACATCTGGCTGGCTGGAAGGTTTTACACTGAATGAATTGTGGAATCGGCTGCTGGCATTGGCTCCTATTACCTGTCTGTCAACAGAGTCTCGCCCCTCGAACCATTCCTCAGGGCCCGTTTTTGATGGACAGCCACATCTGCCTGTAATTTACTAGAAGGAGAAATGATGGACATCCCTCAGACAGAAGGCCTGCGACCATAGCAGTTTTGTCAGTCAAGCATGAAGGGCAGACATTCAAATCTCCGCCCTCGGGGGGCGTGGACATCAGGGCTCCCGTCCTCCCTTGTAGCTAGGAGTGTGGTGTGATAACATGGCAGTCAGTTACATTAAATGTTCAGTTCCCCACCAGAAGTTCAGCAGTTCCTCCTTTCAACTACGAGAAATCATTATACATCATGACTCGGTACAGTGTGTGTGTATGTGTGTGTGTGTGTGTGACTAGATATACAGTTGTGATCAAATTTATTCAACCCCCACTGAAAAAAAGTGTTTTGGCCAGTTTGACATTGATTTTGATCATTTCAGTCATCTTATTTACAATTATATCAAAGAGGCACTTATAAATTAGACAAACATAACATAATATTTATGATGGAATAACCACAAATGTCTTTACTGTGCTCACATCATTATCAGTTTTATTCAACCCCCTAGTGACATTATTTTTTAGTACTTAGTACAACATCCTTTTCCAGTTATGACAGCTTTCAAGCGTGAAGCATAGCTTGACACAAGTGTCTTGCAGCGACCTATGGGTATCTTAGCCCATTCTTCATGGGCAAAAGCCTCCAGTTCAGTCACATTCTTAGGCTTGCGCACTGCAACTGCCTTCTTTAGGTCCCACCAGAGGTTCTCAATTGGATTTAAGTCTGGTGATTGCGATGGCCACTCTAGAATGTTCCAGCCTTTCATGTTCAACCATGCTCTAGTGGACTTGGATGTGTGCTTCGGATCATTGTCCTGTTGGAAGGTCCAACGTCTCCCAAGCCGCAGGTTTGTGACTGACTCCATCACATTTTCCTCCAAGATCTCCTGGTACTGAAGGGAATTCATGGTACCCTGCACACGTTGAAGCTTTCTTGTACCATTAGAAGCAAAACAGCCCCAAAGCATAATTGACCCCCCGCCATGCTTCACAGTAGGCAAGGTGTTCTTTTGTTCATAAGCCTGGTTCTTCCTTCTCCAAACATAGCGCTGGTCCATTGTCCCAAACAGTTCTAATTTAGTTTCATCTGACCACAGTACACTGTCCCAAAACCTTTGTGGCTTGTCCACATGACTTTTGGCATACTGCAGTCGACTTTTCTTGTTCTTTGGAGTCAGCAAGGGGGTGCGTCTGGGCGTTCTGGCATGGAGGTCTTCGTTATGCAGTGCGCGCCTTATTGTCTGAGCTGAAACTTCAGTGCCCACATCTGACAGGTCTTTTTTCAGTTCCTTAGCAGTCACGCGGGGATTTTTCTCCACATTACGCTTCAGGTAGCGCACAGCAGTCGCGGTCAGGATCTTCTTTCTGCCACGACCAGGTAACGTTTCCACTGTGCCCTTTAACTTGAACTTGCGAATGATACTTCCGATAGTGTCTCTTGGAATATTTAACAACTTCGCAATCTTTTTATATCCATTGCCATTCTTGTGAAGAGCAATAACCTCTTCTCTTGTCTTCTGGGACCATTCTCTTGCCTTCGCCATGCTTGGAAACACACCAGTAGATGTCTAGAAGGAGCTGAGTATCACAGTCCTTTTAAATCTGCCTAATTGGTGCTTATCATGCTTGATTGCTGCTCGTTGACATCCACAGATGTTTTCTATACCTGATGGAAAACACTGGAATGAACCTCTGTTCTTAGGAGTGGTAGTCGTAAAGGGGTTGAATAATTGTGTCAATGAAGAAATCACAAAAAGGCCATTTAATACTTTATGACAAAAAAAATTGATGCTATCTTAGTTGCATTTAGTTCTTTAACAAGTCCTTGTAAGATTTCATTATGAACACAATTACAAATGTGCACTGAATTCCATAAAACCCTTCGCAGCATTGGGAGTTGAATAAATTTGATCACAACTGTAAGGCAGGAGTGTACTATCCTGGTCCTACGCTCCACCCGGCTATTCTGGTCCTACGCTCCACCCGGCTAAACAACAGAACCCCCAACTGGAGTCAGAGAAGACTGTAGATACAGGCTCAGCACACACGATCCTGCGATGCATTTGAAACATTAGTTGACCGATATTATCTGTCAGTCAATAATCTAAACTGCAAAGCAGCCAATGACAGGTTTGAACAGACAGTGATGTATGGAAGCCCTGAGGGGCCCGGCAGCCCAACACAGCCCAACACAGCCCAACACAACCCAACACAGCCCAACACAACCCAACACAACCCAACACAACCCGACACAGCCCAACACAGCCCAACACAACCCAACACAGCCCAACACAGCTACACCTCCGCCAGAGTAAACAACTCCACCTCAGATGAGCCTCAGGACACAAACAAGCAAAATGAGATTCTAACATGATGGGGGGAGAAAAAGTGAACGAGGATGCATTACGTGTGTGTGTGTGTGTGTGTGTGTGTGTGTGTGTGCGTGCGTGCGTGCGTGCGTGCGTGCGTGCGTGCGTGTGTGTGCGTGCGTGCGTGTGCGTGCGTGTGTGTGTGTGTGTGTGTTTGTGTGTGTGTGTGTGTGTGTGTTGTGCGTTTTTTCAGTGTGCTATTCATTAATCAGACCCCGTCTCTGGGGTTGTCTTCACAATTATGCAGGCTCTTAAAAATAGCAGCATTAGCAGGTCATACTGAGTGATTCCACTTGTTCACATTGTTCTCTTCGTCTCTCTCTCTCTCTCTCTCTCTCTCTCTCTCTCTCTCTCTCGTTTCCCTGTTTCACCCACCACAGACACCCTGAATCTACCCACACACACACACACACACACACACACACACACACACACACACACACACACACACACACACACACACACACACAGTCCCACACCAAAATAAAAGCACTTATAAGCGTCATGCAGGTGAGGGTATGTTCATTACATCATTCTTCTCTCCACCTCCGTCCTCTCCTCTGTTCCATCCAGAGAGAGCGTCTCTGTCTCTCCAGGGTGGCGCGTGAGTGTGGAGAAGGAGTCCGCACACCCCCCACCCCCCTCCACCGACCACACACACCCGCGTGAGGCAGTATTAACGGAGGGGGAGTGTCTGGGCTGCCATAATGGTTATGGTTATGGGAGTTGTGGTTAGGGTTATGGTTAGGATTTGGGTTAGATGTGAGATGTGAGAACCATGTGATGTGTGAGACCAGCATAGCGGCGACCAATTAATGAAAAAATAATGATTGGGTACAGTTGGAAATGGCAAAATAATTCAATAGAGTAATGGAGTAATTATGTATTATATATTTAACAGTGAGTTGAAGACTGATGTTTTTATATGTTGAATATATTGAGGTCATCTTCAGAACACGATAGTAAGATAAGATTTTTGCCTAAGAAAATTATTACCTAAGCCCAATCTGCAGGAGAATCAATGTCTTGAACTCATTAGAAGAGAGAAGAATTTTTAAATTATTTTTATGTGCAGCCCTTGGTCAAAAATAGCGTTCAGGATGGGTGTGTAGGGGAGGGGCTTATAGGGGAGGGGAGTGTAGAGGAGGGAGGGGCGTGGGGGCATGTAGGAGGAGGGGCATGTAGGGGAGGGGTGTGGGGGCGTGTAGGGAGAGGGGCATGTAGGGGAGGGGTGTGTAGAGGGAGGGGCGTGTAGGGGAGGGGCGTGGGGGTGTGTAGGGGGAGGGGCATGTAGGGGAGGGGTGTGGGGGCGTGTAGGGGAAGGGGCATGTAGGGGGGGCATGTAGGGGAGGGGCGTGTAGGGGAGGGGTGTGGGGGCGTGTAGGGAGAGGGGCATGTAGGGGGGGCATGTAGGGGAGGGGCATGTAGGGGAGGGGTGTGTAGAGGGAGGGGCGTGTAGGGGAGGGGCGTGGGGGTGTGTAGGGGGAGGGGCATGTAGGGGAGGGGTGTGGGGGTGTGTAGGGGGAGGGGCATGTAGGGGAGGGGTGTGGGGGCGTGTAGGGGAAGGGGCATGTAGGGGGGGCATGTAGGGGAGGGGCGTGTAGGGGAGGGGCGTGGGGGTGTGTAGGGGAGGGGCGTGTAGGGGAGGGGCGTGGGGGTGTGTAGGGGAGGGGCGTGTAGGGGAGGGGCGTGGGGGCGTGTAGGGGGAGGGGCATGTAGGGGAGGGGCGTGTAGAATGAGGGGCGTGTAGGGGGAGGGGCATGTAGGGGAGGGGCGTTCCATGCCTCACAGGGTTCTGGCCGTTCCTGTCGACATATCTCCACATTTTCACGTGTGCAGGAGGCTGTTCGCTGTATGACCTCTTTAGTAATACACATCATTAATAAAGTGTTGGCTGTCTCTCTCACACACACACACACATATTCAGGGTTGTGTATTAATGAGCAAAGGTCTGTAAATCTCTGAGGTTATCAGAGCCAGCATTTCTATCAAACCACATATATATAGAATGTGGAAATGTATATGGTCTTTTATATATATATATATATATATATATATATATATATATATATATATATATATATATATATATATATATATATATATATAACCGGTTGGTTTGCCACTATTGTCTGTCTGTCTGGATCTGCAGGTCCCACGGGATTGTTGCTTTTTTGCTCTCCAACAGTCCCTCCCATTTTGGACCCGGGGGGTGGGGGGGGGGGGGGGAGTGTCCAGTTCAAATGCCTTGTATGTGTTTCTGTTCCTGTTGTGGTTCCTGCCACTTGCTTGTGTCTCTCAGTTTGTGGTTTCCCTGCCGGCATCTGGCGTCAGACTCCTGGGAGCTGTGTCGTCTCAGACTCCTGGGGGCTGTGTCGTCTCACACTCCTGGGGGCTGTGTCGTCTCAGACTCCTGGGAGCTGTGTCGTCTCAGACTCCTGGGAGCTGTGTCGTCTCAGACTCCTGGGGGCTGTGTCGTCTCACACTCCTGGGAGCTGTGTCGTCTCAGACTCCTGGGGGCTGTGTCGTCTCAGACTCCTGGGAGCTGTGTCGTCTCAGACTCCTGGGAGCTGTGTCGTCTCAGACTCCTGGGAGCTGTGTCTTCTCAGACTCCTGGGGGCTGTGTCGTCTCACACTCCTGGGAGCTGTGTCGTCTCAGACTCCTGGGGGCTGTGTCGTCTCAGACTCCTGGGAGCTGTGTCTTCTCAGACTCCTGGGGGCTGTGTCGTCTCACACTCCTGGGGGCTGTGTCGTCTCACACTCCTGGGGGCTGTGTCGTCTCAGACTCCTGGGGGCTGTGGCGTCTCAGACTCCTGGGGGCTGTGTCTTCTCAGACTCCTGTGCTCTGCTCTGCTGTGATACAGACCTTTATTCATTGATCTCGTGCTTCCTGCTTGATCTCTATGATGGATGTTGGTTTCGCTCTGTATGGTGGACCTTGGCCTTTGTAGGTGGATCAGTGAATCAATGACATCAAGAGATGGAAAGGGACGTACATATATAATCAGTGAAAGAAATTGAGAAAGAGAGAGAGAGAGAAGGACAGAATACTAGGAAGGGTGGAAATTCCGCTCTCTACCCACAGACTCGCTGAACGTGAGGACCAGATATGACTGTGCTCTTGTTTCTGTCTGGACCTCCAAGGATGGGATATTTCTGTCCATAAACACACAAACATAATAAACGAACATACTACTAACATACTGACAAACGGCGAATCTGAGTGAGTGTTAGTGCCGCTGTGTTCAGTCTATACAGTTACTTTAGGGCGTTTCCACACTAGAGGTTTGTTGTCTGTGAGCTCAATACGTTTGGTTAAGGTCCTTCTGAAATCGGTGGTCTGTGCGGTGTGCTGTGTGTGTGTGTGTGTGTGTGTGTGTGTGTGTGTGTGTGTAAGCTCAGCTCTGGCTGTGTGTGTGGGCTTATGTGTCTGGTTACCTTTGTTTCAGTGTACGGTGAAGTGCCACACACCCTTAAAATGCTGCAGCATTGCTGGAGTGTGTGTGTGTGTGTGTGTGTGTGTGTGTGTGTGTGTGTGTGTGTGTGTGTGTGTGTGTGTGTCTTCAAGCTAAATAATAAACAGCAGGAAACAGGTGAACCCAGAGCCCAACGTTTACAGACCTGCACTCAGAAGACTGACGTGTGGAACTGCACAGTGACTCCACGGTCTGAATGGTAAACAAACCAGCCATGGTAATCCCACCCCAAAGAGCCCAGAGGCGGCCTGGGTGCAGACTCAAATATTCAGGACACACCTGTTCACACTTCACTCACTGCTGCCTGGACCGTCTGTTTCATCCACATTACACCATGCTGCCCGTCCGTGACGTCGTTTAACACTCCGACGTCTCCTGTATTGACCTCTCTAGCCTTGTGATTTGGAATTGAATTGAAAATTATTGAACTAATTAATAATTGTGAATTCAATATAAGTCTATGTATTTGTTGCTGACCTGAACAAACAAATTACACACTACAGTGGATATCTCTCCCTCCTTCGTTCTCTCTTTCTTTAACTCTCTCCCCCTCTCTCTCTCTCTCTATCCCTCTGTCTTCTCTCTCCATCTCTCTCCCTCTCTCTCTCTCTCTCTCTCTCTCTCTCTTTCTCTCTCTCTCTCTCCCTCTCTATCCCTCTCTCTCTATCCTTCTGTCTTCTCTCTCCATCTTTCTCTCTCTCTCTCTCTCTCTCTCTAACCCTCATCCCTCTCTCTAGCAGACATCACTTCGAGCTGCTATGGTGTTTATAGCAGTGCTGTCTGTGCTGTAGATGTAGGAGACAGAAGCCCTGAAACACATCACCTAATCTTCATCTCATCACCTCATCTTCATCAGCCCCTGGGGTTAGAGCTCCTTTAATCTCCTCTTCTCATTCAACATATTACAGACCTCTGACCCCTGACCTCTGACTGGCCCTTCAAGTGTAGCCTTGTTCTACATCAGGCAGCTCACTCAAGCACTTTATGGAAATTATGCTAAAAGTCAAATTATCCAGGATCCTTTATCTTAACCCTGAATTACAGACAGACTAATAGTTTCCTCCATCATCAGATTCCTCAATTCCCAGCTAGTGACTATCAAACTGAAGAAATACAGTATTGCATTTAACAATACTGTGTTCTTAAATATATATACTGGCTGCTGTATGCTATAAGCATATCAACATGGTGACTGGTCTGTACATCAGCCTGGAGTCATGCACTGTCCTGATATATGTTTCTGTATTTTCATATTTATTTTCTGTAGTTATGTTCTTCTCTTCAGTTGCTCCATGGTTTCGCTGTGTACCCGTGTACGACCATGACAAACCCCCTCTGTCTCTCTCTCTCTTCAACATGTCTCTCTCTCTCTTCAACATGTCTCTCTCTCTTCCACATCTCTCTCTCTCTCTCTTGACCTGAACAAACAAATTACACACTACAGTGGATATCTCTCCCTCCTTCATTCTCTCTTTCTTTAACTCTTTCCCCTCTCTCTCTCCCACTCTCTCTCTCCCTCTCTCTCTATCCCTCTGTTTTCTCTCCTCTCCATCTCTCTCTCTCTCTCTCTCTCTCTCTCTCTCTCTCTCTCTCTCTCTCTCTCTCTCTCTCTCTCTCTCTCTCCATATGTCTTTAACAGAATTGCTGTCATATTATTTTAGTGGTTGCAGGCCAGAACTTTAACAACTTCAATAATATTGTGATTTTGAGGTAATAAATAAATGAATGTCCATAACAGAGAGAAATAAATGATGAAACGCTTGAGAAAGAAATGAGAGCTCAGAGAGTGATGGAGGGATGAGAGTGATGGAGGGAACAGAGTGATGGAGGTATGAGAGGTGGAGGACACCCAGCAGACAGACGCATGCGCAGCAGGGTGGTGTCTCGTGGCACATGGCGAAACTACTTCAGAGCTTTTGGCAGATTGTCCAATCTGCTCTAAGACTCCACCCACAGCACCACCATGCGTCTGATAAGACTCCACCCACAGCACCACCATGCATCTGCTCTAAGACTCCACCCACAGCACCACCATGTGTCTGCTCTAAGACTCCACCCACAGCACCACCATGCGTCTGCTCTAAGACTCCACCCACAGCACCACCATGCGTCTGATAAGACTCCACCCACAGCACCACCATGTGTCTGATAAGACTCCACCCACAGCACCACCATGCGTCTGATAAGACTCCACCTACAGCACCACCATGTGTCTGATAAGACTCCACCCACAGCACCACCATGCGTCTGATAAGACTCCACCCACAGCACCACCATGCGTCTGATAAGACTCCACCCACAGCACCACCATGCGTCTGATAAGACTCCACCCACAGCACCACCATGCGTCTGATAAGACTCCACCCACAGCACCACCATGCGTCTGCTCTAAGACTCCACCCACAGCACCACCATGCGTCTGCTCTAAGACTCCACCCACAGCACCACCATGCGTCTGCTCTAAGACTCCACCCACAGCACCACCATGCGTCTGATAAGACTCCACCCACAGCACCACCATGCGTCTGATAAGACTCCACCCACAGCACCACCATGTGTCTGATAAGACTCCACCCACAGCACCACCATGCGTCTGATAAGACTCCACCCACAGCACCACCATGCGTCTGATAAGACTCCACCCACAGCACCACCATGCGTCTGATAAGACTCCACCCACAGCACCACCATGCGTCTGATAAGACTCCACCCACAGCACCACCATGCGTCTGATAAGACTCCACCCACAGCACCACCATGCGTCTGATAAGACTCCACCCACAGCACCACCATGTGTCTGATAAGACTCCACCCTACTCTACTACTTCTACTGCAGGCACGTTTTTTGGCTTCCGTTTGAATTGTAAGCCTGAATTTTAAAAAGTGGATGAATTGCGAGTCAACTGGGCAGCAGCAGTAAAGGAGCTTGAGATGAGAGTGAAGGTCCCGCCCATGACACGCCCACGACCCGCCCACGACCCGCCCACAACCTTCCCACCCACCAACCCGTAGGGAGACACACACACATGATCTGAGCACATTCAACGCTCCACGTCTGTACATGGAATAAACACAATCTAACCGGCCTGAACAGAATCTAAACGAGAGAGAGAGAGAGAGAGAGAGAGAGAGACAGAGAGAGAAAGAGAGAGAGAGAGGGAGAGAGGAGAGAGGAAGGGAGAGAGATAGAGAGTGAGAGGGAGAGAGAATAGCAGGCAGGTAGGAGAAGAGGGTGAGAGAAATACAGAATACATCTACTCTTGTTATTACTGATTTTATCTACATTATTATCATTTTTTAACTTTTATTATTATTGTGTTATTTATGTCTATTAGAACCATTATCATCTGTCTACCTGATACAGTCATATGCCAATAAATCTACCTGGGACCAAAATTATATTGGGAAAGGGAGGGAGAGAGAGAGATGGAGGGAAGGAGAGAGAGATATATATGGAGGGAAGAAGAGAGAGAGAGAGAGAGACTCTCTCAGCTGGGTGTCCAGTTTCTCACAGCAGTGTGCTGGATGCAATAACGTTAGTGGCTCACTGACCTAATGATGCATTATTAGACATGCATCTCATGTGACGTCTCTTTAAGTTACACTTACACCTGAGACAGACTGTTTATTGTACACACGTGTGTTTATGTATGACAAACGTAATGCACAATCAAAGGTGGAGTGTAGGTGGAGATGGGTGGGGTGGAGGTGGAGATGGGTGGGGTGTAGGTGGAGATGGGTGGGGTGGAGGTGGAGATGGGTGGGGTGGAGGTGGAGATGGGTGGAGTGGAGGTGGAGATGGGTGGGGTGTAGGTGGAGATGGGTGGGGTGGAGGTGGAGATGGGTGGGGTGTAGGTGGAGATGGGTGGAGTGGAGGTGGAGATGGGTGGGGTGGAGGTGGAGAGAGATTGTCTATTCACAGTTTGTCATTGCTGGACTAGTACGTACACACACACACACACACACACACACACACACACACACACACACCATACATACACACCATATGCACACACTGTACATATACACACCGTACATACACACACACACACACACACACACTGTACATACACACTGTACACACATACACACACATTTTACATACACACTGTAATACACACACACACACACACACACACACACACCATTTACACATGCACTGTTGACATTTACACATGCAATGACCGGGCTGTAGTGATCTCGCCCTCACACACACATTCTCTCTTACACACACACACATACACACACACACACACACTTACAATATCTCTGTCCCATACTCACTTATTCTCTTTCTTCTTTCTCTCTTACACCTACACACACACTCACACTCTCTCACCCTCTGTCACACACACACACATACACACACACACACACACACACACACACACACACACACACACACACACACACACAAACATACTCTCTCACATAAGTGTGTGTTGCTCTTTATCACTTGTAATACGTTTCACTCACAAACCTCACACCCCTACATCTATGTGTACCGCACCTGCCATGTGAGAGATGTGTGGCAGGCGTGGAGTGGGCGTGCGGGAGCTGGAGACAGTCGCCGTAGAAACCACGTAAGAGCAGACAGGAAGGACGTGAGCTGGAAGCAGTCAAAGTGTCTCCCTGTCGCTGTGGCGACGGACCAGCTGGGTGGGTCCGGCCACATTCAGAACACAAAAGGCCATTTTGGTTTGTATCCCACAGCCATCACAAAGGCCACGTTACACTGCTGTTTGTAGCCAGTGCCAGGATGAGATCACCACAGATCATGTGGACCTGGACACGCTCATGTGGACCTGGACACTCTCACGTGGACCTGGACACTCTCACGTGGACCTGGACACTCTCACGTGGACCTGGACACTCACACGTGGACCTGGACACTCTCACATGGACCTGGACACTCTCACGTGGATCTGGACACTCTCACGTGGACCTGGACACTCACACGTGGACCTGGACACTCTCACGTGGACCTGGACACTCACACGTGGACCTGGACACTCTCACATGGACCTGGACACTCTCACGTGGACCTGGACACTTTTACATTTCAATTCATCAAATGTTCAAACGCCTTGAAAAGACCATTTTTACATTCTGCATAGGTATATGCTGGGGAGGAACAATCAAATCCCGATCATCCATGAAACACACACACACACACACACACACACACACAGCTTCATGTTTGGCGAGTTCAGCTCTGCAGCCGAAGCTGAAGCCACACAGCTGTGCCAGGCAGGATGGTCGGTGTGATGGGTTCGTAGAGCAACACCACGCCTGGTCTGGTTGGGCAGTATTGACCAGCTCGTTGAGCAGCTCCTTACTAGCGGATCTTATTCTCTGCAAAAATGGTGACAGGCATCTGAATCCCAGACAATAAAACCCATAGTTTCTCCCGGTGGGATTAATTATCGCATTTTTTTCAGTATGAAATGATCTCATCTTATCATCAGACATACTGGTTTCCAACTGGCATTTATTCTTTCACCATCGTTTGTTTGCTTGTTAATTTGGAGAGCCATTTTTGCTGTGTATGAATTCCACAGGGGACTGAAATATGGTTCCACCCTAGAGGAACCATGCCCAGTAAAACCTAGTGAAGATACAGCACTTTGCCAGCTATCACTTTCTCTCGTGCTTTATTTCCGTAAACCGATTCCAAATTAGATTGACTGGCAGGAACAACCCCCAGAATGCATTTAGTTCCCTTAAATCCTGTACTGCAGTGTCCCTGGCAGCTCACAGAGTCTCTCTACATGGTAGGGAATGTCTACAAATGAGCTACCGTTCCATATGGAGTCTCTACATTGTAGGGAATGTCTACAAATTATCTACCATTCCATATGGAGTCTCTACATGGTAGGGAATGTCTGCAAATGATCTACCATTCCATATGGAATCTCTACACAGTAGGGAATATCACCAAATTATCTACTATTTCATAAGGAGTGTCACGTCCAGCCCCTCCCTCCTCCCTGGTCCCGCCTAGCTCCCCGCTCCCATTCGTCCCTCCGTCTGTCTGTCACGCCCTCTTCGTTAGTCTCGCACACCTGAGTCTTGTTTCTCTGTCTTGTCCAGTGTATATAATCCCTGTGGTGTTTCATTCCCATGTCGGTCATTGTGGTTTTGTGAGTACCTCCCTGTCTGCCTGTTCATGGTTTTTTGTATTTTCCCTGCTTTCGTGTTCATGTTCTTGTTGTCTACCTCCCTCCTAGTGTTAATCTACTGTCATAGTTCTCCTTGTTATCCAGCCTCCCAGCTCCATGTAGTTTGTATTGTTTGCTAGTCTCTCTGTCTCTGTACTCTTCCCTAGTTTCTTCATAGTAGTCTCGTGTAGCTGTTTATTATATTCCTTGCCCTGTTAGTATCTCCTTCCTTTTAGTTGCCGTCCTCCCCGTTGTTACTTCCCGGGTTTTTCTACGTGCGTTGTGTATGTGTCTCCCTCGCCTTGTTTGCTCTCTCTGTTTCAGTTTAGTGTCTCATAGTTTTCTGCCTGGCTCATGTTAGGTTTCCTTATGGTTTTGTTAGCCGTTTAGTCTAGTGTATGTTTTCCTTGTCTACTTACCTTATCACTCTTTAGCCCTCACTGTTCTGTGTTTAGTTTCCTGTTCTTCTAATAAATAATTTGAATATCTGTATGTGCGTCATCCCCGCCCTTGAATCGTTACATAATGACCGACCCAAGTATGACGCAGCAGGTAGAACCCACTCACGCCAGCAGCACGACAACCAAGGCAAATGAACGCCTTCAGGAAAGACTGAAGGTTTGTCAGTCTTTCCTGGCAGGAGACTCAATGGGCAATCCCGTGTGCCTGCCCTCCCTGACCCTCTGCCCTGAGAGGTATGATGGGGAAGGGACTTGTGCTGGAATGTTTGTTTTACAGAGTACTGAGTACATCAGGCTACTCACTTGTCCCCCACCGCCTGATGAAGTGCTGGTCCTGTTTCTACGTTCTCGGTTGGATGGCAAAGCACTTGAATGGGCGGACATAATTCTGACTACTCGCTTGGATGAGGCGTGGACCGTGAAGGGGTTTTGCAGGTTGATGCGGAGGAGGTTCCAGGGAGTTACCCCTAAGCCCTCCTTCGTCCAATGCGGGGTTCCCTCCTCAGCTACACACTCCAAGGACAGAATTGAGAGGGGCTGTGTCCAGTCACGCCAGGCCCTCAGAGCTCAACCAGCCAACCATGTTAGCCATATGGGAGAGACGAGCGTCTCGAGGACAAGTACCCCCATGGCTAATACCCCTGCCTGCAACGCCCGGACTGACGGCGTCGGTCCGGCGAAACCGACTTCTGATGATGCCACCTCGGCATCCCCTGCCCCTGATGATGCCTCCTCAGCATCCCCGGCTCCTGGTGACGCCTGCTCGGCATCCCCTCCCACTGATGACTACGCTCCGGCGGCTCCGCCTCCCGATGACGTCTGCACGGCGGCTCCGCCTCCCGATGACGTCTGCACGGCGGCTCCGCCTCCCGATGACGTCTGCACGGCGGCTCCGCCTCCCGATGACGTCGCCACGGCCGTCCCTGCCTACGATGACGTCGCCGCGGACACGTCCCCCGATGACGTCAGTGTGGCCAACACGCCCCCCGATGAAGTCAGTATGACGACCACGCCCCCCGATGACGTCAGTATGACGACCACACCCTCAGATGATGTCTACGCGGCGGCCCGGCTTCCCAACGGCGTCTGCGTGACAGCTCCGCTGCCCGATGGCATCGGCCCGGCTGCTCCGCCCCCTGACGACGACGTCGTCCCTGCATCTCTGGCTCCGGCAGACAGCACCGGCCCTGCGTTCCTGCCTGCTCCAGGTGAGACCTGCCCGGTGTCTCCTACTCCAGGTGACGCCTGCCCGACGTCCCCGCCTACACCACACGACGTCTCATCTGCGGCCGCGCCCCCCAATGGCGTCTGCACGGTGGCCGCACCCCCCGATGACTGCGTCCCGGTGGCCACGCCTCGCGATGACTGCATTCTGGTGGCCACGCCCCCTGATGACTGCGTTCCGGCAGCCCCGCCCCGCGATGACGCCTCCTTGGCGCCTCTGCCTCCTGTGCCCGCAGCCCGGAGGAGGTCACTGCCTGTTCCCGCTACCCGCCAGCGGACCCCGCCTGTTCCCGCTACCCGCCAGCGGACCCCGCCTGTTCCCGCTGCCCGCCAGCGGACCCCGCCTGTTCCCGCTGCTCGCCAGCGAGACCCGCCGGTCCCCGTTGCCGGTCGACGGACCCTGCCTATTCCCGTTGCCGGCCAACAGACCCGGCCAGTCCCTGCCGCCTGTGGGGCCGTTCCTGAGGCCCGTCTCCTGGCCTCCCGGGTCCCTACGGCCCCTCCTCCGGCCTCCCCATTCTCCGCTGTCTTTCAGCCGGACCTGCCGGTATCCCTGGACCCTTCTCCGGCTCCCCTGGACACTCCTCCGGCCCCGCCGGTTCCCCTAGACACTCTTCAGTCTGCGCCAGCCCCCACAATGACTGCTTTGCCCACCTGTGGGCCTGGGGCTGGGTCCTTGCGGAACTGTTCAGACACTGACACTCCTGTTACACCTGTTTTGCACTCGCCTGTGTTCCCTTTTTTGCCATGTCCCCTCCCTGGCTTCCTGTTGGTCCCTGTCCCTGTGTGTGTCTCTGTCCGCGTCCGCGTACCTGTCCCTGTGTCCGTCCTCGGTGGTGTCCTCCATGTCCCTGTGCCAGTCTCTGTTCCCCAGGTAGTCACCCACTTTGTTCCCGTCCCCCTCTCCGTCATCCTCCGCCAGTTTGCCTCTGCATCCCAGTCCTCCCTGGCGTCCAGTCCTGTACCCTTGACCACGCCTTGTCCGCCCCCCTTGGTCCCGCCTCCTGTGCCGACCCCCTGTCCTGTCCCGTCTGGCCCCGTTCCCATGTCACCGCCCGTTCCTTGTCCCGGTCCTCCCATATGTCTGGAGCCCGGACTGTTGTATCCGTCCTACCCCGTGTCTGTTGTCCCTGCCCCAGCCTCAGCCACTCGTCTCCCTCTGTGTCGTGGTGTTTCTGTCCCCAGCGTCTGTCCGGCCCTCCCTGGTTGGCGTGCCCCGGAGTTGCACGCCTTGAGGGGGGGTTATGTCACGTCCAGCCCCTCCCTCCTCCCTGGTCCCGCCTAGCTCCCCGCTCCCATTCGTCCCTCCGTCTGTCTGTCACGCCCTCTTCGTTAGTCTCGCACACCTGAGTCTTGTTTCTCTGTCTTGTCCAGTGTATATAATCCCTGTGGTGTTTCATTCCCATGTCGGTCATTGTGGTTTTGTGAGTACCTCCCTGTCTGCCTGTTCATGGTTTTTTGTATTTTCCCTGCTTTCGTGTTCATGTTCTTGTTGTCTACCTCCCTCCTAGTGTTAATCTACTGTCATAGTTCTCCTTGTTATCCAGCCTCCCAGCTCCATGTAGTTTGTATTGTTTGCTAGTCTCTCTGTCTCTGTACTCTTCCCTAGTTTCTTCATAGTAGTCTCGTGTAGCTGTTTATTATATTCCTTGCCCTGTTAGTATCTCCTTCCTTTTAGTTGCCGTCCTCCCCGTTGTTACTTCCTGGGTTTTTCTACGTGCGTTGTGTATGTGTCTCCCTCGCCTTGTTTGCTCTCTCTGTTTCAGTTTAGTGTCTCATAGTTTTCTGCCTGGCTCATGTTAGGTTTCCTTATGGTTTTGTTAGCCGTTTAGTCTAGTGTATGTTTTCCTTGTCTACTTGCCTTATCACTCTTTAGCCCTCACTGTTCTGTGTTTAGTTTCCTGTTCTTCTAATAAATAATTTGAATATCTGTATGTGCGTCATCCCCGCCCTTGAATCGTTACAAGGAGTCTCTCTATATGGCAGTGAATATCTCCAAATGATCTCCCAGTCTATAAGGAGTCTCTCTAAACAGTAGAAAATATCTACAAATGATCTATCTACCATTCCTGTCTAGCAAATCTAGTTATGCAGCTGTAGTATATCCTAGAAAAACAGCCATTACCAAGCACATGACTGTCAGTCTATATGTCATCCCTAGATTGGTGAGAATCAGTCAGAGAGGCTCAAAACTAGTTTGATTGCATTTCACGAATTCATTTTTCTTATCAATCCAATGCATCGTTCAAATAACTGCTTGGAAGTGTTTGGTTGAAAAGGCAGAAAGGTATTTCTTTAACACTCTGAATTTATTGTCCCAGGTTTAACAAGTACAGCCCACCTTTCATATGGAATGATCTACATTTAATGGCAGCCTATAGCAGACGGGTCCTTTCCTCTGACGTTTTTATAGGTGGCCGTTTAGTGCCGTGTAGAATGATCCTGGTGTTATTTATGAGGTTGGTGCATGGCAGCCCGTAATCACATGCAGATATCATTTTGACTGTTGTGCTTCTAGTTCTGTTCACAGTTTGGACAGTTCAGACATAACATAACCATCTCACCAGACATCTTTCCTCATTACTGTCAAAGTTTATTTATATGTGAATCACTAATAAGCCTCCAAATTCAAATTGTAGCCATTGGAGTGAGAGCGGGTTTATTGAGGTGGTGGGATGGAGTGATTCTGGGGTGGAGTGTGTTCTGTGGAACAGCCGAGGTCCAGGAGGTGGTGGGCTGGAGTGATTCTGGGGTGGAGTGTGTTCTGTGGAACAGCCGAGGTCCAGGAGGTGGTGGGCTGGAGTGATTCTGGGGTGGAGTGTGTTCTGTGGAACAGCCGAGGTCCAGGAGGTGGGGAGATGGAGTGATTCTGGGGTGGAGTGTGTTCTGTGGAACAGCCGAGGTCCAGGAGGTGGGGAGATGGAGTGATTCTGGGGTGGAGTGTGTTCTGTGGAACAGCCGAGGTCCAGGAGGTGGTGGGATGGAGTGATTCTGGGGTGGAGTGTGTTCTGTGGAACAGCCGAGGTCCAGGAGGTGGTGGGATGGTGTGATTCTGGGGTGGAGTGTGTTCTGTGGAACAGCCGAGGTCCAGGAGGTGGTGGGATGGAGTGATTCTGGGGTGGAGTGTGTTCTGTGGAACAGCCGAGGTCCAGGAGGTGGGGAGATGGAGTGATTCTGGGGTGGAGTGTGTTCTGTGGAACAGCCGAGGTCCAGGAGGTGGTGGGATGGAGTGATTCTGGGGTGGAGTGTGTTCTGTGGAACAGCCGAGGTCCAGGAGGTGGTGGGATGGAGCAGGTGTTTGTATCTGCTGCTCCATTTGTCTGCCCCCTCACCTCCATGACGGAAGCCCAACGCAGGAAACACTTCACCCAGAGTCTTTAGCTGGGCTTCTCAGATGTAGC
>NW_027507084.1:40695-53195 GCF_052324685.1 Brachyhypopomus gauderio | reverse complement strand
GGGAGTCAGTGCACCAGCAACAGCAGTACTGTACAGCATAACTGAGCCTATGAGTATGAGTCTAGTACCCAAGTCTAGTACCATAGTCTAGTCTAGTACCCAAGCCTAGTAACAGTCTAGTGCCTGTTCCTTGCACCAGAGACTAGCACCTGAGCCTAGCACCAGAGTCTAGCACCTGAGCCTAGCACTAGAGTCTAGCACCTGAGCCTAGCACTAGAGCCTAGCACCTGAGCCTAACACTAGAGTCTAGCACCTGAGCCTAACACTAGAGTCTAGCACCTGAGCCTAGCACTAGAGCCTAGCACCTGAGCCTAGCACTAGAGTCTAGCACCTGAGCCTAACACTAGAGTCTAGCACCTGAGCCTAGCACTAGAGCCTAGCACCTGAGCCTAGCACTAGAGTCTAGCACTCCAGCCTAACATGCACAGGATCGCTTCAGTGCACTTGTGTGCCGTGCCTCGTTGAGAAGGACTCACTGTCATTTATTTCTGTCTCATTAGCCAGCACACACTCTTGCTAACCACAGCTCATCACCATCAACACACCCCACATTCCCAGTCATTAAATCCCTGCCCAGGGCAGCAGAATATAGCTGAATGTTAGCATCTGTTAGCATCTCCCTGCTTTCTCCCTCTCTCTCCCTCTCTCTCTTGTTCACTCCCTCCCTCCCTCTCTCCCCCCTCCCTCTCATGCCCCTGCCACAGTCTGCTGAGAGTAATGGAGCGAGTGTGTGAATAAGGGTTCTAATCCCATTAGAGGAGAAGTAAGAGAAGGATGAAGGGAACAGGTGTGACAGGAGACGGATGAGAAGCACTGGGGGATAGAATCCTGCCCTCTGCTCTAATCCAATCAGATCGTATGTGTGAGATGAACGATGTCATGGAGTGTGTGGTGTCATATGTACGAGAGAATTATGTCATGGAGTATGTGATGTCATACGTATGAGATGATCATGTCATGCCAGGTGTGTGTGTGTGTGTGTGTGTGTGTGTGTGTGTGTGTGTGTGTGTGTGTGAGTAACAGAACGTGGTCCCCTGCTATGACACACAGTAGTAGAACCACATAAGTCTGTTGTATAACAGCCAGATTCATTCATTCCCGTTTGTTCCATTCATTGCTAAGCTGATTACTGTCAGGAAACATGCAGTGGGCTTTAGGTTTGGTTCGCCATGACAACATTCACCTCTACCAATAATCTCTGCTGATGAATGTCATCTTCCCAAGAAGAGCTTATTTCTATGTGAATCTTTAATGAAGCATGTCTTCAGTCAGGCTGAAAGGATGTGTGTGTGTGTGTGTGTGTGTGTGTGTGTGTGTGTGTGTGTGTGTGTGTGTGTGTGTGTGTGTGTGTGTGTGTGTGTGTGTGTGTGTGTGTGTGTGTGTGTGTGTGAAAGAGAGAGTGTGTTTCTGAAACCTAAGCATTTTTTTACATCACTTCTCTCTCTCTCTGGAAATTAAGAAACCTGATTATATGGAAGATTAGTGCAAAAATATCAGATCACTCGGATCAGCTGAAATATTGGATATTCTGTCCTCATGCCCTGAGCATCTGTTGTTATATGACTTCATTAAAGATGCTGAAACTTTAGCAAGACCTCTGAGACTCTTAACAAGATTCGCGAGCAGCTTCTCCACACGTGTCTGACGGGCTACCGAGCATGACGGAGCTTCCGGATCTCAAACGTGGTGGTGACCTCGTTTTGCCTTTTTAAACTTACGACCCCATACCTCAGGGAAACGAGCGGCATTGTTACCCCACCTGCCCCCCACCTGCCCTCCACCTGCACCACATCCTTTTGATCTCACGCCTCTGTCTGGGAGAAATGATGGAGCGTGAAACATCACGCAAGCCTTCTGGAGCTTTCCGCTGCGACATCAAACGGGCGTTTGAGCGGTATAGACGGCAGACGCGCCGCTTGCTTCTTCTGAGCGGGCGAAGCGACGTGCTCGACACGCCGCGCGATTCCCAGCGGGAACTCTGCACGCGTGCGTTTGTGAGGACTCTCGTCAAAGCGCTCACGGGCTTGCGTTTGTGCCGTTGCCTTTCCCCGAGAAGCTGTTTGTGATTTGCGGAGAAGGGGTCATAGACAGGCCAGACTGAACACTGCCGTAATGCTGTAGCTTCATTTGGTATATAAATTACATCAGATCTTGAACTTCAAATGCCTTTGTCCCGTAGTAGGGATTTAATGTGTGTTTAGTGTGTGTGTGTGTCTGCAGTTGTAGAGAATATGTAAAAACACAGGATCTATTCCACTTCCCTGCCCCTAGTTTAACAGAACATCTCTCCTGTTCTCACCCCAGCTAATGACATCCACTTAGCTCACAGTAATGACCTGATTGTCTGGGCGAGTGCTGGTTTGAAAGCGTGTGTGAGAGGCTCCATTCAGCTGTTTATTGCGATCAGTTGGATGTGCTAAGAGCTCGCAGGGACCCATGGCTGCCAAACTGGGCGGCCGCCCAGATCACGATGACCAGAAGGACACGGCCGGTCGTTTCCAACTGGAGAAATGCAGCAGAGCAACTGGACCAGTAGAGTGACTGGACCAGTAGAGGGACTGGACCAGTAGAGGGACTGGACCAGTAGAGGGACTGGACCAGTAGAGTGACTGGACCAATAGAGGAACTGGACCAGTAGAGCAACTGGACCAGTAGAGGAACTGAGTCTCGTCATTTGCAGTTTTTGTCATGCTCTGCTGTTTCTTCCATTTACACACACAACTTTAAGGAATATTAAATAATTAATGAATTAATTATTCCTGCTTGGTTTGGAAGCAAAACTTCCAGCCAAGATGATGCTTTAGGAATAGAGCCTACTGCAAAGGAGACCTGAAGCTTCAGAGAGCAGGAGTGTTCAGATCACTCCCAGCAGAGTGTTAAGTGTTCAGACCACTCCCAGCAGAGTGTTAAGTGTTCAGATCACTCCCAGCAGACTGGAAGTGTTCAGATCACTTCCAAGAGTGTCGTCTCAAAAGCAGAAGAGACACAGGGGGACAGGGAGATGAGATGATTTTACTGATCCTATAGACTACCATGAGCATGCTTACACACACACGCGCACACACATAAACGAAAGGGACACAGACGCCCGTGTGTGTGTGTGTGTGTGTTTGTGTGATGGCCGTCACAGGCAGAGGCAGATTAATGAGTGATCTCCCACTAACAACTTCCTGCTCTCCCATCATGCCTCACTCCACTGATCAGGACATGGCTGTGAACCTAGGTGACGATTAGGAGAAGACACACACACACACACACACACACACACACACTCCCCAGAGAGAGAGCAGTAAGTATGAACACCGATTTAAATTTGGATGAGTAACTAGTAGTATCTGTTACATCATGCTAGATAATATTTTTTTTCTCAAAAACACAGTCCTTTCATCACAGAACAGGATAGTTTCTACATTTTTATGAATTTTCTGACTTTTCTCTGCTGAAGTGATTTAGAGTCCCATGTTACTCCAATAGGGTTACATCATCTTAGACTAGAGCTTATAGTTACAGAGGCAACTTGATCATATTAGACTGGAGTAATAGAGTAATGATGGGATTACAGAGGCAACTTGATCATCTTAGACTGGAGTACTGTACTCTTCACTCCTCTATATTTTATATTCCCTTAGCATACTCTCTCTCTCTCTCTCTCTCTCTCTCTCTCTCTCTCTCTCTCTCTCTCTCTCTCTCTCTCTCTCTCTCTCTCTCTCTCTCTCTCTCTCTCTCTCTCTTTCTGTCTATCTTTCACTCCCTCTCACAAATTCTCTCTATTATGGCTATTTTCTTTGGGTCAGAACCCGTAGCAGAGACCCCCTGTAACCTCCAGTCAAACCTGTCAGAGAAGAGGAAGAGGAGGAGGAGACGATGAAGGAGTAAAGAATAAAGAGGTGGGGGGCGGGGTTAGGAAGCCTCAAACTGCGAGAGATGGGAAGGCTGGGAGATACAGATCAAAGGAGGAGAGGAGAGCGATAGAATCCGTGTGTCAGCAGTGGAGAGAGAGAGAGAGAGCGGTGACGACAGGCCAGATTCTCTCTCTTCATCTCAGATTTAGAAGTAAAGCCCCCATTCCACCATCCTTTCTTCCTTCCACCATCTGTCCATCCTTCTATGCAAACATATACTCACACACAACACACACACACACACATATTACTGAACACACACAGGTCAGTATGCCTCACACACAAGTGTGTGTATATGTGTATGTATGTGTGTATTAGCCAGCTGGTTTTAAGTTAGTCTTAGATAAATAATACAAACGATTGTGCAGAATGTGACGTCAACGTACAGAATACTCAGCGATGTTAAAAATAACGATCCTTCAAGACAACACAACATAAACAGATGGCTTGACGTACCAACCAGTTTACACAAATAATCACCTCGGTAGAAACTTGGCGAGTCGTAACAGCCCGGCCACTTCTGGACTTCCCTCTACGGCCCTACGTTGTCTTTGTTTTCACTGGTCGGGTTTGTTTGCTGGAACTGATACAACGCCGCCAGCTGCACCTTCTCCCGCTGTGTGGTGCACTGTCTGCCCCCGACGTCCGGACACACGGCCTGCACTTCAACAGATTACCGCGCTGTGACGGCCGGCATCACGGGGCAGCAGACGGCATTGTTATGCCCCTGGAAAAGGGCTAATCCAGCATACAACGCTTACACCGTGACGGAATGGAGTGGGCCTGCTGGAAAGAGATTAGGATCCAAAAAAAGGGGTGTGGAAGGCTCTGTAAGAGCACGGGGCGCTCCGGACATCTCCGGAATGCTGTGGACGATGTCGGAAGCCTCTGTAAGGGCCCAGAGTGCTCCAAAATGCCCCGGAATCATCTGGATGACTCCAGAAGGCTCTGTAAGAACCCAGAATGCCCCGGAATGCTCCTGCTGACTCTGGAACACTGTCTCGGGCCCGCCACTGAGTGGACCTGCTACCAGTCTCCCCCTGTTACTCCCAATACCCACGTTGCACCTCCAAACTTGCTTATGATTTGCTGATATGCTGCTGTTATGCTATCAATGGAATTTTTCTAAGCCAGACTTGTGTTTGTATATAATGACAGAGTGACACTGATGTGGTCATCAGTGACTAACACAGCCAATGACTTTCTATAGAGACTAATCACTGTTTCTTTAAGACTCATTAATCATTCTGATATGATGAATTAATGACTCCATTATAGAACTACAACAATTGTGGTGCAGAAACCCTGTATTACAGATTGATATCATCGTGCACATCTTCTCTTTACACACTGCACACACTGCATACACACACACTTGAAAAACAATAATTCATTTGAGCCCACAACAAAATTAGCCAGCAAGAAAAAAATAGCCTTAGTTGACTAGCTAGTGATGCTACTTGATACAGTCACTGGCTAGCTTATATGTGAGGCTCAAACATTATATGTCAACTTTATGTATTGGTGGCTTAGTAAAGATCTAGTGCCCATTCATTTGACTCTATTACAGTTTAGTATGACGATCACTCCACGTCAGTGTAGGCTTTTTGCCTGTAAGATTCAGAATTCAGGACTCATGAGTCAGGATTCAGGACTTTGGATTACATTCGTGAGAGGGTAAAGTGTCACTAATCTGTGATTGGACGTGAGTGGTGTTCATCTGGGAAATAATCCAGATTATCCCTTATGAAAATCACATAAAGTCATAGCTCTTCCTGTGTGTGTGTGTGTGTGTGTGTGTGTGTGTGTGTGTGTGTGTGTGTGTGTGTGTGTGTGTGTGTGTGTGTGTGTGTGTCAGAGTGGCTAGGTCTCGGAGCAACCCGCCGTACAGCTGCTCTCCTGTCACCATGACAACCTGACAACCTGACAGCAGTCTGACAGGATTAGCAAAAGCGAACCTCAGCTGTGGCCCCGACACACTCACACGCCCCCCAACGTGCAGATCTCATTTACAAATCAGCCCCGTCCCCAACCACGCTCACTGTCACACAAACCAACACCCCATCACTCCGTATCACACTCACAATCTGTCTAATTTCACCTCACCAATGCAAATTACACAAACAACCTCTGCTCCCCCTCAACTATCTGCCTATGCCCTTGAAAGTCTTCTCGTTGATATGCTAATACGTTATCTAATCCACACTACCATTCACATCATCTATTAACAGTTCTCGCAACATTTCACACAGTTTCAAAAATAATCACTTGTGCGAAAATGAAGATAAAAGCAACCTCTCTTCTGTTGTCATTGTATTGTTGCAACTGCTACAACCAGATGCAGTTGTATGACCTCTCTTGCATAAGGTGTGTAAGGTGCAGGCGTAGAACTGCAGGAGAACTGCAGGAGAACCGCAGGAGAACCGCAGGAGAACTGCAGGAGAACTGCAGAAGAACTGCAGGAGAACTGCAGGAGAACTACAGAAGAACTGCAGGAGAACTACAGAAGAACTGCAGGAGAACTGCAGGAGAACTACAGAAGAACTGCAGGAGAACTACAGAAGAACTGCAGGAGAACTGCAGGAGAACTGCAGGAGAACTACAGAAGAACTGCAGGAGAACTGCAGGAGAACTACAGAAGAACTGCAGGAGAACTACAGAAGAACTGCAGAAGAACTGCAGGAGAACTGCAGGAGAACCGCAGGAGAACTGCAGGAGAACTCCAGAAGAACTGCAGGAGAACTGCAGGAGAACTGCAGGAGAACTCCAGAAGAACTGCAGGAGAACTACAGAAGAACTGCAGGAGAACTACAGAAGAACTGCAGAAGAACTGCAGGAGAACTGCAGGAGAACCGCAGGAGAACTGCAGGAGAACTCCAGAAGAACTGCAGGAGAACTGCAGGAGAACTGCAGGAGAACTCCAGAAGAACTGCAGGAGAACTGCAGGAGAACTACAGAAGAACTGCAGGAGAACTGCAGGAGAACTGCAGGAGAACTACAGAAGAACTGCAGGAGAACTGCAGGAGAACTACAGAAGAACTGCAGGAGAACTACAGAAGAACTGCAGAAGAACTGCAGGAGAACTGCAGGAGAACCGCAGGAGAACTGCAGGAGAACTCCAGAAGAACTGCAGGAGAACTGCAGGAGAACTGCAGGAGAACTCCAGAAGAACTGCAGGAGAACTGCAGGAGAACTACAGAAGAACTGCAGGAGAACTACAGAAGAACTGCAGGAGAACTACAGAAGAACTGCAGAAGAACTGCAGGAGAACTGCAGGAAAACTGCAGAAGAACTGCAGGAGAACTGCAAGAAGAACTGCAGGAGAACTGCAAGAAGAACTGCAGGAGAACTGCAGGAGCAGTACTTCAACCCAGAAGACTGAACAAAAAATGAAGAAGAGGAAGTTCCCCCCAATGACAAGGTTGCCAAGATCAAATCTATCCAGGTTTGGAACCTTCTGCAGGGCATTGCAGCTTGTGATTGGTTGCTAGAGATTGTGGAAAGACCAGCGATTGGCTGCAGATGGTTCCGGTGAGGAGCGGGGGACGTGATTGGCTGTGAACAGCCGTGGCTGAGGTAGTGATTGGCAGGCAGATGCGTGGGTGGTTGAGGAGAGCCCTGCATGCTGTCGTTGTCTGCGTACAGTAGAGTTGATGCTTCTGTTGTTTTGAAAGGAGGAAAGAAAGTCGGTTGTCAGGTTGGATGACGTGACTCGGTCCAACACCGAATAAGAAATAACATTTTTATGCCTCTCTCTCCCGGTGCCTTCTCTTTATATTCAGTGCATTTGGCTTGGTTTAGAAACATTAAATGCGATTTCATGTTTGGAAGCACATGGCCGTACTGCTCCTCCTGACCGTTACAGAGATGTTCAGGAAATCGGTCATCAGAGAACAAATGATGGAGAAGAGCTGGTGGTTCTTGTTGGCCTGCTGAACTCGGGGCCCGGCCCATCGACTCTGATGAATTGGGAATAGAATATAAATGATAAGACTAAAAGACCAGGTGAATCTGTGTTCTTCCCACAGCAGACGTCTGCTAAAGCGCTTCTCACAGACGCAAGACTGCACTAGTCAGCCCCAGGTTATCTATGGCTGTCATGTTGCTCTGGAAAGAATAATATTAGCAAATAAATGTCTCAGGACTGCTCAAGGGCCATTAGAATTGGGGGGATGTTTCTGCACATTTGCATAATTACCCCCAATCCTGTGTTTTGTTTATGAATATTAAAATTGTCCATTAGACTCCCTCTCTCCTCTCTCTCTCCCTCTGTTTCATCCTCCTTTCATGTCAGAGTTCAGAAACCCCGACTAGCACAGCACAGAGACGTCCCTCCGATTTGCGGTAAGGCAGACAGCCAAAGCGTCCAGCTTATCCCCATGTCCTGGTGAGAGGGACACCTCGGGACACCACGGGGCAGAGCTGCAGACAAAAGAAACACCTGCCCCCTCCAGCTGAGGAAGACCTGCCCTGAACAAGGTCACTTCTATCCTGTAGCTAATGAAGCAGATTAAGTGCTAATGTGCCACGTCCTGCACTAGTGTCCTGGACGATAGCCGTCCCAAGCAGTAGGAGACGCCGGAGTCCCGCTGTGTGGCTCAGGACAACGTGATGGGGTGTAGTCTGCCTCGAAGTTATCACCGTGGTGATCACCCCAGCAACCAGGAGTTGGACTGCACTAATGATTGCACTTGAGCATGTTCTTAGGGACGCGCTAGCCAATGGCGTTGCAGAGATGATTTTCTGATCGTTAGTTTTCTGTTAAACCTACTGACCCGTGTTTGACCCGAGTGCTAACTTCACACTGCACCTGAGAGCATAATGTGGCCCACATGGAATTAGCATGAGGCTTATTGCTCACTAATAGCTCACAGTCGTTATGTTCCTGTTGGTGTGATGTATCCATTCAGTGGAGGAGCATCACCGCACCGAGAGCTGCACTGATCCTCCGTCTGGCGAGCTGTCCTAACACCACTGTTACGAGCCACATGTGCACCGGTAGCCATGCCGACCGTGACTCAGACTGTGGCCCCACCCACTGCACTTCTCAAACATTGAAAAAAAATGTGTGTGTGTGTGTGTGTCAGGGGAAATGGATAGGCAAGGTTATGGGTCTGGAGGATGGGGTGTCCAGGTGGTGTGTGTCTCTCCTCAGGACCAATGCTGAGTGCTGAATACTGAATGCTGAGTGCTGAGTGCTGAATGCTGAATCCTGAATGCCGAATACTGAATGCTGAATGTCAAATACTGAATGCTGAGTGCTGAGTGCTGAATGCTGAATGCTGGCTGTGGAGATGAAAGGGCCAGGCTCCTCCCTGCTCCCTCTGCTCCTGGCTGGATGAGGAGACGTGACATGCGGAATAATCTCCAAACAGGTCATACATCAGTAACCTGAGTTAGGCAGAACAGGCCCCGCACCACCTCTCAAGCCCTGACACGCTCTTCCTCCACCCTTTACCCACCACTTCACCACCACCTTCTCTCCTCGTCTCTTCTCTTCTGTTCTCATCTCGTCTCATCTTGTCTTGTCTCTTCTCCTCTCGTCTCATCTTGTTTCGTCTCTTCTGTCACAGTTCTTGCCTCATTACCTCATTATGTCAAATAATGTGTTCCTCCTATAATTTTCATATGGTAGTCCTACTATAAATATCTCATATGGTAGTGCTCCTATAAATATCTCATATGGTAGTCCTACTATAGATATCTCATATGGTAGTGCTCCTATAGATTGAAGCTCTTTGATATGTTGGTTTTCTAAATTTGCATGTGTTTATTGCATTTTCCCTCAACCTGGTTTATTCATTTAAAATGACATTTAATTAACGTGCTACATAGTCACAGAGCACGGTGGAATAACAGGTCCTAACAACATTACGATATTGCCTTCTGATTGTCCAGTGTCACAGAAACAGAAGGCTAGTGTGAGAATTTACCTGTGAGTGAAATAATCTTTAACAGGATGGGGCAGATCTATTGGGAGTGACAGACAGGTGCAGTCAGATGATTGCCACGGCAATTTAGGATAATTCATGCACAGGCATTTGAATATTTATTTAAGGCTGCATTCCATGTAAATATGGCATGCTTCTCACACAGCTTCCTGGATGACATTACTGGTTGGTTTGATTGAATCAGATGGGACATTTGGCCAGTCTGCAAACATTGAGTTTTCTCTAATCTGCTGAGATGATACTACTGCTACTACTACTACTACTACTACTACTACTACTACTACTACTACTACTACTACTACCACCACCACCACTACTACTACTACTACTACTACTACTACCACTACTACTACCACTACTACTACAACTACTACCACTACTACTACTACTACTACTACTACTACTACTACTACTACTACTACTACCACTACCACCACCACCACTACTACTACTACTACTACTACTACTACTACTACTACTACTACTACTACTACTACTACTACTACTACCACCACCACTACTACTACCACTACTACTACTACTACTACTACTACTACTACCACTACTACTACTACTACTACTACTACTACTACTACTAGCTACTACTACTAATACTACTACTACTACCACCACCACTACTACTACTACTACTACTACTAATACTAATACTACTACTACTACTACTACTACTACTATCACCACTACTACTACTACTACTACTAATACTACTACTACTACCACTACTACTACTACTACTACTACTACTACTACTACCACCACCACCACCACCACTACTACTACCACTACTACTACTACTACTACTAATACTACTACTACTACTACTACTACTACTACTACTACTAATAATAATAATAATAATAATAATAATAATAATAATAATAATAATAATAGTAATGGTTACATCTATATACTGCCAATAGCTGATATGTTACAGGTTAAATTAACCCTATACTGTATTATTATTTTCACCAGATATTGAAAGAAAAAGATCCATTAACCAAATTTTTATCTGCATTTACATGTCCCTCAAGACCCACAGAATATCTACTCTATCATGAAGTTTGCAGCAGGAGTAAGTTTGACGTTATCGTGCAACCCTGGCCACGGGGCCTCCTCCTCCTCCTCCTCCTCCCCCTGGAGATCGTGATTACAGGAGGCACACACAGCAGCTCAGCACACTCTTGCCAAACCTCTGAATTCTGGATTTTGATGATATCTTGCAGTCGCCTGCCTGTCACAGATGGTGGCGCCGTCTGTCATGTGCGAGACCGCAGAGGTCCCGTAGCTGTGTGATTTTACCGCCTGTAAAATAGCTCCCCACGTTTGGCACCCCACGTAGAGGAGTTCCTCGGTGTGATTTTTTTGACTAATGGCTGTTTTATGCTCTCTAGACTAATAGAGCTGGCAATTTATTAAATTATTATTGTAATTTAACAAATTAATTAAGGAATGTAGCCTTGTCGTGCATCTTCGTTTAGTTTTTTGGGTATTTTTTTAGAATTTTAGTACTCTCGGTCTCAGAATGATGTCATGAAGGGCTTGATGACATCATGCCTCAGGTGAAGTATTCTTGAAATCGTCTTTAGCTCACATTCGTTATTGATTTTTTTTTTGGCATCTGAGATGGTTTCACAGCATAAATGAGCTGGTTTCACAGTCATGTTGTAGCTGTTAAAATGCTTTTATCTGTATCTCGTACTGGCTTGCATCCAGGTCCCCAGTGACTATTCCATATAGAGCAACTTGTGCTTGAGAGTTAAAGTACAAACGGAGTATTTTTCCAAAGAGGGATCGGCGGTAAAGAGATTAAAGAGTGGGGACCCCTGTTTAAAAAAAGGAGTACAAAATACAGTTTAAATATAGAGTGGAAGGCATTAAAGCATGAAAACCCCCAGCCATACGTACAGTCGAGAACTTTCAAGACCAAGAGAATGTGAACGACGCCTCGGTCCTTCAGGTCTGTCTGTGGGCGTCTTGGGCTGCCAATATTTTGGCCAGACCGTGTGGGAGGACCAGTGTGGACTCCAGACTTGTGTTGTGGTGCGTAGAGGAGGAGGGCAGGGGTCACACAGGTGCCCGTCGGGGGGGGGGACGACGACGGACGACCAACCACGTCCTCCCTCTTCCATCTGAAACATCTCTAGCGCAGTAGACGCTGATTTAGGAGGGTGCGTCTTCTTAACCCAGTTTCTGCTAATAGCTTCCTTACTAGCTCCAAGAAGTGTCTGAACTAAATATATTACCTGCTTGACCCCAGGGCTTTAAATACTGCCCAAACAAACCATGGCCTTCTCGTTTTTCCTAGCACATGGTTCAGAACTAAGTGTGCATCATTCAGAACTGAGTGTGCATCATTCAGAACTAAGTGTGTATCATTCAGAACTGAGTGTGCATCATTCAGAACTAAGTGTGTATCATTCAGAACTGTGTGCATCATTCAGAACTAAGTGTGCATCATTCAGAACTGAGTGTGCATCATTCAGAACTGAGTGCGCATCATTCAGAACTGTGTGCATCATTCAGAACTAAGTGTGTATCATTCAGAACTGTGTGCATCATTCAGAACTAAGTGTGTATCATTCAGAACTGTGTGCATCATTCAGAACTAAGTGTGTATCATTCAGAA
>NW_027507084.1:17500-40195 GCF_052324685.1 Brachyhypopomus gauderio | reverse complement strand
CTGTAGTGACTTGCGTATATACGCTTCTGCACTGAGAGGGGGCCGAAGGGACAGTAAATGGAGGAAAACCCAAAAGTTTACTGCAGGTGAGGACGTCCACAGCCCTCCCTGAGCAGTAATGTACCAATCTGGGATCTGGTGGCTACATGGATGTTGTAGTTACAGTGTTACAACCCAGTGTGCTAGCAAAGCAAGCCCGTGGAGGCTACCTTCGAGGCTAACGGAGGCTACCTTCGAGGCTAACGGAGGCTACCTTCGAGGCTAACGGAGGCTACCTTAGAGGCTAACGGAGGCTTCCTTCGAGGCTAACGGAGGCTACCTTCACAGGCCCATGACCAGGCCCATGTCACAGGTGCTTCACATTGAGTAACTTTTTGTGGTGCTCTTGAATGACACTTGCATTCGTTTACCATATTCATAGTGCAGAATGTTAGCCAGATTGTGAAGGCTACGTGGCTCTCATGGTTCTCATGACTCTCGTGGCTCTCGTGGCTCTCGTGACTCTCATGGTGTCTTCCAGTCCAAGAGACTCTTGTGTCTGCAGGAGTGTGTATGACAGGGTCGTCTTGATCTGGTGTGTACCTGAAGAACCCAGAGCATTTTGGGGCAAGTGTTGAGCGATCAGCCATGCTAATCCGCTAGGTGGTTAATTTTGGTTTTACGGTTGGGGATATTGTTCTCAAGCTGCACCCCGCCTACACCACTAAACCTGCGGGTCATTAAAATGTTAATGAGTGTGATCAGTTAATAATGTCACTGGCCCCATTGCCATCAATCTCATTTTACATACCTAATATAATGTTGACATGGGGACAGTGGACATTATGCAGACGGAAGAACCTTTCCTTGGTGTTCTGCTCAACTCTTCATGGGGGTGAGCAAATGGAACTGCAAGCTGGCATTATTGAACATGAGATTCGTGACTTTTATTATGAAAGGTGTTTTCCTTTTTGAGTTTTGAAATTTGGGCAGTTAAGGCTCCTGTCACCAAAGCAGGGTGCGAATTATACAATGATAATTGGGGGGGTCAAGTTTTTTTCAGGGTGTAAATGAAAACCAGTACAGCGCAAGCGCGTGCTTCAGTAAACTGAAGTCTTACCATCCTTACAGTGTCTTGCCTTTCTTACTGTAACGTCTACAGCACGTAAATGATAAATCCATTACATCACCTGACCGATAATGAGTCAGGCAGGCAAACGCGAATGGCTATTAACACGGAATGGTATGATCCACTTTAGGGGTGCTTGAAATCGTATCAGAATATTCTTCCAGCCATAGACACTGCAATTTTTTTGTAGTATTTAACATTATATGTGAGAAGTACATTTAAATGTTTTGACCCCCCCCCCAAATTATTGGTTTTGCCCCTTTAGGGGGGTTGATGCCTTAAACGGGGGGGTCTGACCCCCCCAATCCCCCCCGTAATTCGAACCCTGCACCAAAGTTTGGTTTCGTTTCCTTATGATAATTCTGTGGATTTTAATAAGTCATTTTAAGTCCTCCTTATTTCAGTTTTCCAGGGTAAGGGAATGATTTGTTCAGATACTTTATCACGGCCATGTGGTGGACTGGCGACCTGCCCATGGTGTACCTGCCTTCGCCCGATGATGCTGGGATTGGCTCCAGCCCCCCGTGACCCCGACTTGCGGGATTAAGCGGTAAAGATGATGGATAGATGGATGGATGGATGGATGGATGCTTTGTGCACCTCTCTCTCTGACCCTTGTTACAACCAGAGTTAAACTACTTGTAAATGCCTCCCTGTGGTTAAGCAAGGAAATTATAGCGCTGATGGGAAAACAGGCGAACCGCGTGCAGGTGGAAACAATCCACACTGCAAGTTGATAAATCGTCATTCATCAGACCTGCTTGTGGTTTTTATTGCACACTTTAGAAATGTGATTGGGGCTTGTGTAAAAAATAGATTTGCTCCCACCTCCTAAAATAGTGCTTCTCATGATAATCCGGACTCCAAAATTAATTGCAGAAAGATCTTTTAAATGTTTTTTGTAAATTAGGCTAAAGATCTACGAGCCAAAACTAGTTTTTAAGCTACAAGATCACCTCTGTGTCTATTTCTTAATAAATTTTTTATTTGGACAAGGCTTATAAGGCTTTACAAATAGCGGGGTACCTCAGAGTTCCAGCTCTTAACAGCTGGGTACCTCAGGGTTCTATCTTGGGTGTTTTTCTTGTTTATGCTTCCTTTAGGCAACCTCTGTGATTTTTTTGTTTTCCTTCATTTTTATGCTGATGACACCTAAATTTATCTTTCTGTAAATTGGAATGACGTTGGTAGATTGGTCAATCTTACCAGTTGTCTGAAAAGTAAAAATCTGCATGTGTTGTAATTTTCTCTGAATGAATGCTAAACAGAAGTCTAAATTGTGGGTCTCAAAAACTTGTATTTTATTGTGCTTCACTTTGAGATGTGTTCTAGAAAAGGATGATATATAAATAAAGACTTACTAAATGTCCCTTTTATTCCTGTGACTCTGAAACTTTCTTTCAGAGGACACAAGACAACTAGTTCCCTAGGACTTGATTTACTATTAAGATAGTTGCTGTCTCATTTTACACACACTCGGAGGATAGGTGGTACACCTGTTTATGCATGTGTGTGTGTGTGCGTGTGTGTGTGTGTGTGAGAGAGAGAGAGAGAGAGAGAGAGAAACAGCAAGTAAGCCGAGTGACGATCTAATTACAGTTGAGTTGCAGCTGTGCCCTGGCGATGCAGTGTTGACCTCTGACCCCCCCTGGCCTGTGCTGTTCTGGGAGAGGAGTGGGCTAGCTCGGAGAGGCGCAGTGCTTTAGTGTCGGCCATCTGTCATGCGCTGCGTGCGAGGACCTCACAGCACAACAGAGCTCTCTGTTCGATTCACACACACAACAGAGGCATCTCCGCATGATAATAGAGCGTGGGGGAGACGCAGGCAGGAACGGCTGTGGAGTGAGCCGCAATTATGCGTGAAGGTGAGCTGGCAAACTAAAGAACAGAGTTGTCTATATGTACAAAAACAAGAGCTGGTTTGTGGTGTGAGCACGTGTGTTTATACTTGGGTGTGTGACAGAGATATAGAGACATACATGGAGGCAGACATGGCGTGTTTGTGAGCCTAGTGCATGTACAGTATGTGTGTATTTGTCCACACAAGCATTTCTCTACATCCACATCTCTATGCACAAGTCTTTCTCTCTCTTCCTCTCTGCTCTCTGTCTGTCTGTTTTTCTCTTTATGTCTCTCTCTTTCTATCCTTCTATTTCTGTGTATCTCTCAGTGTCTCTCTCTCTTTCTGTCTCTCAATAACCCCATTCTTCCAACTGGTCCAATAGTAATCTGATCAAAGTTTGACATATTAGTAGTCCAGTCGGTGGATGTATTGGTGTGTGTGTGTGTGTGTGTGTGTGTGTGTGTGTGTGTGCGTGTGTGTGCGTGTGTGTGTGGTCATATGAAGGTCAGTGGTTGACACTCTAGTCAGGTTGCCTCTTTTACAATTACCCATTACAGACTGATAGATGCTGTCTTCTCATTAGTAGATTAATTACTCTTGATTAGTCAAAGGCTAATATATCTCAGGTGAAGCCTAATTATAATCAGGCACTATGACAGGGCACCTACCTTGGGGAGAGATGGTCTTAGTAGCTATCTCTTTTCCATTAATTTTTAGAATATGATCAATGCACTGTATAAGTGTGTATCTGTGTGTGTCCTGACTATAACAAGACCCAAACGTGTGACTGTGTGTGTGTGTTGTGTGTATGTGTGCATGCGTGCGTGTGTGTGCGCGCGTGCATGTGCGCGTGCGTGTGTGTGTGTGTGTGTGTGTGTGTGCACCTTCATATAGGTTTACACATTTGCTGGTCTCATTCAATACCAATTCTACCTGTGACCAGTCTGGAGTAATCTGTGCTGTGTTTATTCAACTGGCCAATAATGTGGAAGCAGTGATGCATGCTGGGATGTGGTTCTGTATTCTGACCTTATTGTAATGACAACAATTCCTCACCAATGTCCGGGTACTTATACAACAGGAACACTGTATTGTTATCACACACTCATGTGTGCTGATGGATGGATGGATGGATGGATGGAGTGCACAGATTTGTAGATATATTTGAGGATGGATTAATACATAAATAGAGTAATGAATGTGAAACAGGTAATTGATGGATGGATAGAAAGATGAATGGATGAAAGAAAGATCGTTAAGTAAATGGATGGGGAGAGGACAGTACCACTCTCACATGCCGAAGTTCTGATCCACTTCATGTTTCCTGGACAAACACAAACATACATACATGTCCAAACATAAACACATATTTAGGACTAATACGAATCCGCCCACATTATGGACCTTCTGACCTGATTAAAAGCTTCTGTGTCGCCTCATATGTCATTTTGTGCAGTCAAACCGCCCAAGTGTGTTGGTCCTCCACTAATGTGAGGTGATCTGCACCAGCAGACAGGCAGGACGCTGTTGGAGACGTTGACTCATCTTAAGCATGTTCTATATGTACTTACTATACAATATATGCACTTATTACATACACTATATGTACTTACTATTGATTGTGCTGTATCAGTGTAAGCCATCTTCCATCTGAATATGTGTCACCTTTAATCAGATGCACACAGATCCAAACTCCAGGGACCAAGATATTTTGTCACCACACAGCTAGGTGGCTGGTATTTGTATTCACTGGAGTTGTGTGCATGTGTGTGTGTGCGCGCGCGCGCGTGTGTGTGTGTGTGTGTGTGTGTGTGTGTGTGTGTGTGTGTGTGTGTGTGTGTGTAAACAAAAGTAAACAAAACAACAGGATGTGCAAAATATGGACAATAATGTAAGCAGCGAGCAATATTAATGTAAACAACATGAGCATATCTAGCTTAAGATGGATCTTAAGACAGATCTATTTTAACACATATCCAGCTTAAGATGGATCTTAAGACAGATCTATTTTAACACATATCCAGCTTAAGACATTTCCACCTTAGGCCATTTCCACCTGAAGATATATCCATTTTATCCACATATGAATTTTAATACCTTTCCATCTTAAGATATAAATGGCTTTTCACATATCCATCTTAACATTACGTTAGAGGTCACAAACACACAATAGCATGACTAGTGAACAGTGTAAATATTATAATGTACGGAACAGCTCCATAATAAGCTGCATAAAAATAGAAAAGGTCTCCCTGTAATTTAATGAGCGACAGTCACTGTGTAGGTCACTGTGTAGTAGGTCACTGTGTAGGGCACACGCCTGAACCCTAGTACCCTAGACTCCACGCCCTGTTTTAGAGTAACACGTATTACTGGAATACATTTCAGCATAGCTTCCCCTTTTAGCTGAGTGTTTCAGACGAGCTCACTGGAGCAGGCAGAGTCGATCAGAATGGCCCTCCTGTGTCTGCTCTGGCTGTCTGTTGCCCATTGTCAGCACAAATTTACAAGTAGAGATAAATAGAGAGAGGAAGAACGTGAGAGAGGGAGGGAGATGGGGGGGGGGGGGGGGGGTGACGGGTGGGGGTGACTGCTCCAGCTCCGTCTCTCTCTCCTCCGCACGTTACTCCTTGTCTCCTTCATCTGCCATCAGCCCCCGCCGATATTCCAGGGCCCGAGAATCAAAGACGCGGGGAGAGAGCAGAGGAGGACGGGTCAGCGCCGGTGAGGAGCAGATCTCCCTGCTGGATGTGCCGCTCCCGGGAGCTGCACGCACGGGGCCGTGTCACTTCCTGTCCTCCGCCCCGGAGAGCCGAGCGGTGGGGCGGCTGGCTTCGGTGCGTCACCTGAGCACCAACACTCTCGTCTTCTTCAGAGCACTTCGGATGGGCCCGCTATCTGATCCTGTTAGCACCGCACGATAAACGCTGGTTTGGAAAAGCATGCATCACATGTATCTGATGCAGATGAAAGACTTGCTCTAGTCCATGTGGCTTGCAAACACTGATTCAGTGTCAGCGTCTCCTACTTTAAATGTGAGGCTGTTGTTATTTTTCTTTAAGTGCAATTAAATGTCAGAAGCATTATTATTTAAAGTGTGAAAAATGCCTAAATAATTCTTCACTGCACTAACCTGGGTTGTGAATGGAGCACAGAGGGAGAGGTCTAGTGAACAGGGGCTTAAACATTCGTAGAGCTGTTATAACCGCTCTACTGTCTACTTAGCATGTGTCAAAACATGCCACCTTCATGTCCATCCTGTCCAAAATCACACGAACGTCGGCTGAAGACAGCAATTGTTTGCCTGAAGACGCCACAGGCGATTACTGAAACGGTGTAAAGAAACGGTGGGAGATCTTCTCAGAAGTGTTCCACCTAACAACGGAAGGTCAAAACACTTTAAACATTTCTGTCGTCTGCTCCACTGGAGACCTCCTGCATATCGGCACGTTTTCTTTAGAAATTACAGTATTCACCTGTGCTGACACATTTGACACTTAAGACTTCATCGGACCCTGGCCGCTGGTGACATAACCAGGACCCTCCAAACTGGACCAGACACGTGACTGCTATTTGTAGTGTGTGACAGTGTCGCAGTGACACTTCTGAACCTCGTGGTGACTGGCTACCTCCAGCTCCCCTCAGCTGACGTGGATGGAGTGTTTTTGGCGTGGAGGACACCCAAGGGTCTGAACCTGTCCCTTACACACACCATTAGTCAGCCTCAGTCACCTGTTTCCAGGGCAACCCGTTGCCAGCATGACAGTGCCATTTGAATTGTGTTGCTTGGTTACTGTACCGTCTCTGGGCAGCATCATATCGAAGTAGCTAACAATTAGCACTACTGTATCAGTGATCGAGGAGACCCAGACCCAGATCTTCTCTGCACCTCCCATATTACGTCTCCCACAGTCATGCAAACACACACACACACACACACATACAGACGCACGCACACACACACACACACACACTGCTCTAGATTTTCCTTCGCACTTCTCCAGACCATGCATGCACTCGTATGTGTGTGTGTGTGTGTGTGTGTGTGTGTGTGTGTGTGTGTGTGTGTGTGTGTGTGTGTGTGTGTGTGATTCTCAGTGTCAGAATCCAGCTGCTCTTTTTCAAGCAGGCTTGAAAGTACTAGAATACAAACCCTCACATATTCAGCACTTGTTGTGATGAAAAAGATCCCCATGATGACTGACTTCACGCGTCCTCTTAATACACAAGCTCCTCTTCAAAAGAAACGTTTGCTCTCATAATGAGCTCACTGCTTTGATGTTACACTTGCACACGCTCACACGTGTGTGCGCGTGCATGTTTAGTAATCTCCTCAAAGCAGGTAGAAGGGTCTCTCCCAGTCTGAGTGTGAGCCTGCCAGTGGGCGTGTTTACCTCAGGCTGCCAGTGGGCATGTTTACCTCAGGCTGCCAGTGGGTGTGTTTACCTCAGGCTGCCAGTGGGCGTGTTTACCTCAGGCTGCCAGTGGGCGTGTTTACCTCAGGCTGCCAGTGGGCGTGTTTACCTCAGGCTGCCAGTGGGTGTGTTTACCTCAGGCTGCTAGTGGGTGTGTTTACCTCAGGCTGCCAGTGGGTGTGTTTACCTTAGGCTGCCAGTGGGTGTGTTTACCTCAGGCTGCCAGTGGGCGTGTTTACCTCAGGCTGCCAGTGGGCGTGTTTACCTCAGCCTGCCTGTGGGCGTATTTACCTCAGCAAGCCTGTGGGTATATTTACCTCAGCAAGCCTGTGGGTATATTTACCTCAGCCTGCCTGTGGGCGTGTTTACCTCAGGCTGCTAGGCAGTTCTGTCCTGCGTTATGCCTGCAGAGCAAACCTCGTATACCCCTGGATGATCTCACTCTTTTCGGGTGCTCTGACAGTAGTGCACGTGTGAAGTTCCTCCTGATTGCAAGACAGCATTTATCTGAGAAGTACCACACAGCTCAGGTCATAGGCCTGTATTACATAGGCCTGTATCCAGTAGGTAGGGCCAATAAAGCCTTTTAGAAAATTATCAGTAACACATCATCAACTCCTCTTAAATGTCATAATGATTCTTTTGGAGACATGCTTACAAAAGAAATGTTTACATCATCCATTTTTATATTAGTTACACTGCTGATTATGTGTTGACTTGTGTCAGGGTTTAAAGATTATACTCAGTGAGAAAAATGAATGTTCTGTGTTAATTCAAAATATATTTAGTCTTATATACATATTTCTTCCAAGTTTCACTGGATCCTTTGAATTATGAGGCTGCTAATGCACAGAAAAACCTTTTCACTTATATTTTTGCTTATGCTTTTAAATTTTTTTGTCAAGCCTACTTCTCTGAGCTTGGAGTTGAAGATCGCAAAGATTAGTTAGCTAGTTAGCTAGCTAGTTTTATATATATATATATATATATATATATATATATATATATATATATATATATATATATACAGGTTGTGGTGTAGTTAGACGTTCTTCACCTTGTTCTGACTGACACACCAGACCTTTCCTTCTGTGCATAGCTTGTTCTGACAGGCTGATCGAGCTGAGAAGCACTTTGCCTGCTCAGTGTGGCCTGACTGAAAGCAGTTAGCTCTCCGTTAATAGCGGTTAGCTCTCCATTAGTAGTGGTTAGCTCGCCGTTAATACCCCTGTAGTCTTGACAAAGCCTGACAAACCAGAGGGATATGACCAATAAAACCACTTTACTTTTAAATAACTTACTGACATCATTTCAATGTGCAAAAAGTGGTTGGATTTCAGCCAATTAAGGGAAAAATGTTCACAGGACAAAATCCATCTGGTCTAAAATGTGCGCATTTAACACTGTGTGCAACAGAGATGATTTAGAGAGGAATGGCACTTTTTCCCACAGAAAATCCCTACCTGGGGGACTGTAGACAGTACGTTACCTTGCTGTTAAACTGTTTACCTACACAGCATACACTATTTACGTAATAGTTGTACTCATTTCATTGTAAGGAAACAAGCAGTAATTAAGTACCCATGTTCAGATCAGAATATGAAACCCTACTGTACCGTCATTATAAGTGAATCAAACGGCAATCAGAATGTCTTCAGGTGTTTTCAGAATATTTCTCATTCTCTCACATTAATTAGCATGAAAGCTTGTTAATCCTGATTGCTGAAAACAGCGTTCCTGAAAACAGCGTTCCTGGAAAGAGCGTTCCTGGAAAGAGCGTTCCTGATCGCTAAGAGTGGAGATGCAGATGGAAGAATCCTGAGCAGTTTTGTCAGAACCATTTTGCTGGCGTGGGAGAAGACCCCGTCTGCCATGTTGTGCAGTGTTAGCATTAATCCGGGCCATGTTGAGAAGGGCCATGAATACACAGTTGTACCAGGTGCCGCTGAACCGTGTAATTATGTCATTGAAGCCGATCAGCATCCATATACTACCTGAAACTCCCGCATGAGACTAAAAGCAGGTTTTAAATCTCACATGCGGAAACTCACTGATCATTCCTTATATTACATAGCTGTTCTGCACCTTCATGCACTTTCACACACCTTCACACACCATCATGCACCTTCAACACACCTTCACACACCTTCACACACCATCATGCAACTTGACACACCATCATGCACCTTCACACACCATCATGCACCTTCACACACCTTCACACACCATCATGCACCTTCACACACCATCATGCAACTTGACACACCATCATGCACCTTCACACACCATCATGCACCTTCACACACCTTCGCACACCATTATGCACCTTCACACACCATCACGCACCTTCACACACCATTATGCACCTTTACACACCATTATGCACCTTCACACACCATCACGCACCTTCACACACCATTATGCACCTTCACACACCATTATGCACCTTCACACACCATCACGCACCTTCACACACCATTATGCACCTTCACAAACCATCATGCACCTTCACACACCATTATGCACCTTCACACACCTTCACACACCATTATATACCTTCAACACACCTTCACACACCATCACTCATCTTCACACACCATCATACACCTTCACACACCAAACGCCACGGCAACGTTTCTCTTGGGCTGTTGTTTTGAAAGCCTCAATGGCTGATGGGTGGTGTGGCCCTTCAGAACAGCCTGCAGACGTATGCAGGAGAGCTAGATGTGTGTTCAGCAGTCATGCAAGTCCCAAAGCTGCATCACACTTCACACATCATCACAGTCCTTTAGAACCCTTAGTCCTTTAGAACTCTCAGTCCTTTAGAACTCTCAGTCCTTTAGAACCCTTAGTCCTTTAGAACCCTCAGTCCTTTAGAACCCTTAGTCCTTTAGAACTCTTAGTCTTTTAGAACCCTGTTCTTTAGAACCCTCAGTCCTTTAGAACCCATAGTCCTTTAGAACTCCTAGTCCTTTAGAACCCTTAGTACTTTAGAACCCTCAGTCCTTTAGAACTCCTAGCCCTTTAGAACCCTCAGTCCTTTAGAACCCATAGTCCTTTAGAACCCTCAGTACTGGAAACACTCCCATTTAATTGACTACATAAGCAAGACAAGATTAGACACAAACGTTCTGCAAATTGTTCTCACTTCACAGGCATGTGTATCGACAGAGAAACCCAATGCTGGACATAAAGACAAGGGCTCTCACCCTCTTACTGACTCTGTGGTCCCATTGGGATTTTTGACAGGAATAGAAGTGTCTATTACTGCACTGGGTTCAGGGTTTCACTACAGGTAACCTATTGTAATCCATTGTAACCTATTGTAATCTATTGTTACCTATTCGTCTAACCCATTTTTGTCGAGTGAGCAAATCGCAGATCAAACAGTGAGAATCTATAGCTGTTCCTCCTCTCTCTTCTCTGCCTCACCTGTTCTATGAAAGAGAACTGAGTGTGTTGTCTAGCAGTTCAGGGCTGGGCTCTAATTGGTCTAGGCAGTATTACAGAACCTCCTGTGAGACTCTGTGTGCTCCCATCTGACAGTGATGTCACTCAGAGCACACGAGCATGCACCAGCCCCTCAGATGGGTTTCTCTCTCCTCCATGACAGTTCCACACATCAGGACATCAGCAGGACCCAGGTCAGGTGCAGGACTCAGGTCAGGCATTTGTGAACAGTTCTAAGAAAAATAGCAGTGGCACTGTTCAACCAGTTAATGGGTCCAAAAATAAAGCTCATGTTAAGCAAAGTTAAGCAAATCCACCCCATTTTAGATGCATATCTGTCCTTAACTGCTTAGGTTCCCAGATGTTAACTGAGAATAAGATTCCATTAAATCTTTCAAGACCGTTTCACACATACACGCACTCACACACATACACACATTCTCACATACACATTCTCTCTCACACACACTCTCACCCTCTCTAACTCTCTCTCACTCTCAGACACTCTCACCCTCTCCAACTCTCTCACACACTCTCTCTCTCTTACCCTCTCCCACTCACCCTCTTTTTTTAAGAGACATAAACAACACATTTTATTTATTTATTTATTTATTTTTTCTGGGAGGGGGGGGGGGGGGGGGGGGCTGTGACCCGTATCCTGACCCCCCCTTCCCTCTGGCTGAATGGATTAAGAGGTCTGAAGGCGAACATGGAGCTTGTGTTGGGTGTGACCCCCCCCCCCCCCCTGCTCTCCTACATTACCCAGCACGGGCAACCCAACTGATTATTGCCCCTCCTCTGATCGCCACTGGCTTTTGGCTTGATCTAAACTAGACTGTATTGGGCTTTGAACCTGATAGACAGTGACTGGGTTCTCTCCAAGTAGACAGATGAGTCCGGTTACGAGTTAACATTGTTTTTTTTCCAAGCCATGATACAGGAAAGGCTTTAACACACGTACTAAGGAACTTCCCCATGATGACATTTCAGCTGAAGAGGAAACATGACATCATATTGTTCCATTTTTATCCCATGAGACATAAATGCTACGTAGACGTGAGCTGTGCTGAGATCCGTGCGGTCGGTGCCGTGGAGATCTCCTGTCATGACTCACCTTCTCAGTCTCTTCCTCCCCCACCACCTCCTCCTCTTCCTCCCCTTGTGCCCCCAACCACACTGTTTGAGGGCTAAAACCTACCCACCCTGCTGGCACCCGCTTTTGCATTAGCCTCCCTCGGTCAAGCTAATTGCTCGAGGGTGGTCTCGATTCATAAATGAGATTTCTCACCCCAGAAAGGGCAGTGCCAGGACTCCTCGAGCGGACTTACCCCGACGAGCTTCCTGCCCTCTGTTTTTCCCCTGACCTTTACGCCGCACACAGAAGGGGGGGGAGGGTCATGTCTGGACCAGACCGAGCTCTTGTTGCCTGATTCAAAACCGTCTCGAATTTTTCTGCGCTCCCTGTCCCACGAAGGCTATCTCCACACAGGGGCAATGGAGGCTATCTCCACACAGGGGCAATGGAGGCTATCTCCACACAGGGGCAATGGAGGCTATCTCCACACAGGGGCTATCTCCACACTTTGAACTCCTGCCTTCTCATTACAGACTCATGGCCCTTTATGGACTTATTTGCTCTCGCACATTGCAGCATCCCAAAAAATACATTTTATACACAGAAATCTAGACATGTGAACCTGTGTAGATTATAAACTGCCATCAAATAGCCTGGGTTAAACATTTTTGTACAAATCTGTAGGATATGGTGTGTGTGTGTGTGTGTCTGTCTAGGGTCTTACTGTCATAAATCATTCTCTGCACCTGGTACGGTCATTCAACATGCCATATTCTCCTTCTCTTAAGACACATTTCTCTAGTTATCGACTGCAAGTTGATAAGGAAAAGGAAGTTGCTTCAAATACAGTGAAACAGCAGAAATGTGTTTTGATGGGTCTAGTAAGTCTGTGAACCTAAATGTTTGGTACGCCCATGGAAATACACAGCTTCACTGGCAACGTGGGCCAACGAGCTCCTACGTTCTCCGAGCTACATTCAGGGCATTGCGTGTAGTACAGACCGGCGGTACTGTGCGGTGCACGAGCACTTTGGACAGTAGCCAGACGTGTGTTCCAGTTCGACTGCACGCGCTCCATGCGCTAAAGTATTCGTGTTTGATTTAAATGATTGAACTGCTCCCAGCTGTACTGAGTGGATCAGGGGCCTGAAATAGCAGTCGGTGGTGAAGGCTGTCGACAGAGGTTTACGCACCCAGCCATGTTCCCGTGAACTGTGGTGGTGAGTTCAAAACTACAAAAAGCCCACAGAAACCACAGGGCGCTAACAAAATCTAAATTAAGAAACAAATGAGGGTTCGTTTTGGTGCAAATGTGGCATATTACTAAACCCAAAGACAGTATTAAAATCCTCAGTCTGCCTCTGGCTCCTCTTACACGTGAATGTACCGGGGTGGTCCTGCTAGGAAACACCACACTGTGTGCTTAACGCAAACACCCCGTTATCGCCACATCCTGCAGCTCGTCTTTGTATTTTTTCCCCTCTGCTTTCTGTGCACGAGGTCAGCGAGTGCGGCGCGCGGAGGCTTTACTGACGTCGCTCCCTCCACCGGCGAAACTCCTCGCGCCTCGCTCCGAGCTCGCGAGAGCAACGTGGCCGGTAAAGGCGCGGCGGATCCGGCCGCTCGTAGTCAGCTGAGAGAAACGAAAATTGTTTGTTGTCAAAAAGGGTGGAGAGAGAGAGAGAGAGAGAGAGAGAGAGAGAGAGAGAGAGAGAGAGAGAGAGAGAGAGAGAAAGAGAGAGAGAGAGAGAGAGCGAGAAAGAGAGGGAGAGAGGGGGAGAGAGATAGACAGATAGAGAGAGAGAGATAGAGAGATATATATATATATATATAGAGAGAGAGAGAGAGAGAGAGAGAGAGAGAGAGAGAGAGAGAGAACCGGACGCTGGAAGAGAGAGAGAGAGAGAGAGAGAGAGAGAGAGAGAGAGAGAGAGAGAGAGAGAGAGAGAGAGAGAGAGAGAGAGAGAGAGACCCGGACGCTGGAGAGCTGGAGTATTTTCAACTCGTCTATTTTTGACCGGAGCCTCCGGTGCGCTCGTGCGCTTGGCTTCCACCGCTCGCGCCAACCGAGCGATGCATTACGCGGCGGAGCCTCGTTCCTCCTCACCGGCGCCCTCCTCCATCCACGGGTAGCGGGCTCCTTTCAGGGGTGTCGTTTCCTAAAGTTGAGCTGATTTTGAACACCACCCACGGTACCGGATTGAAAATGTCTTGAGGAATCAGGCACGCGCGAAGATGACCGTAAGTAGCTGCAACCCCGTCGGTGCGCTCGCTTCTATTTCTGCCCCCGGGGTAAAGTAGCAACTAAATGCATCGTGGATACCGCCGTAAACTCAGTTTGGGTAGTTTATTTCTATAGAGAAATAGACTTGACATCCAGATCCAATCATGTTTAATGCTTATATTAATTGTCGGCTGTGCATTCGTTTAAATGACGAGTGTGATCCTCTTTTTCTTGGCGTGGTTCTTACCCGTGGAGACGTTTCCCCACTCGTCTTGTAGCTCGTGGGTGGGTTTCGCCGCCGCGCCTCCGTTACCGGGTGGATGTCGGGCTTCTCGCGCTACTTTTTTTAGGACCATTACATCATGTGGGAGTGAGTGACTGTGCGATTCTTTGCAGATCGCTTCCTAAATGAATGAATGGGTCGTGTGTGTGTGTGTGTGTGTGTGTGTGTGTGTGTGTGTGTGTGTGTGTGTGTGTGTGTGTGTGTGTGTGTGTGTGTGTGCTTCTTCCAAATTGTGCACGATTGTGCATAATGGTGATGATGACGCGCGCACGGTGACATTTGGGAGAGGCTCGTGCGTTCGTGTGTGTCCTTTAACCCACTGATCTGTCCACTGGAGACACCTGCGATGTTTCTGTTATTACCGTCCGCAGTTTTACATCTGCACTTGCATGGGAATTATGAAACGGGCGGTTTGAAAAGAGGGTTAAGCAGATGTTCATGCATTTTGTATGCATGTGTGCCGAACCTGCTGTGTGTGTGTGTGTGCGTGTGTGTGTGTGTGTGTGTGTGTGTGTGTGTGTGTGTGTGTGTGTGTGTGTGTGTGTGTGTGTGTGTGTGTGTGTGTGTGTGTGTGTGTGTGTAAATGAGCGCTACGAGGTCAATTCCAAAATATAAGTAAGACGGATTCCCATAATACCCACACCACGTGCTGCTTAATTTTCACTCACTTTAAATACTTACACACTTAATGCCGAATGAAAAGGCATAATATAAAAGACGGAATTAATACAGTAACGCTTCGATAAGCGTGATAATGTGATTTAAGCGTGTGCACGTCTCGACGCGATTAACCGGGGCCTTTTAAGCAATTCAATCCCGATATAAAAAAGGATTTCCACGGCCTCCCTCAAACTCGACCTCTCCAAATCTGCAGCGATAGTTGCGACCGAACTGGTGAAGTCGTACAAATAACACCGCACGGGTGTGTAGGGCGTGAGGGCGCGTGACCCACCGCGTGCGCGCGGTTATATAGGTGACGTTACCTTGTGTTTCACCTGAACAGGTCGTTCTTCACCTCAAAGTGATACTCGCATCTTCTGTCCGCAGATATGCATGCTGGTTTGCTTATGTTAAAGTGTTGGGACAGCGGAAACTGTGATATTGTTGGATATAGCTTAGTTATATATAGTTATAGTTCAGTAATGCTAAACATTTGCTAAACATCTGGAAAGTCGGAGATTCCTGTTTTTAATTGTTACTGAAACTGATTTATGGATGTTTTACAGCTGATAGATGTCTGGTGTCAATGTACATCAATTTGTTGCGACATGTTGTTGATAAAGCATTGACTTCGGTCATATGCCGTCTAATTCTGGTGTGGATATAATCTGAGATCCCAGCCGCGTGCGTGTTCGGTGTGGCTCGAGCCTTAACCCGAACCAGAACCTCGCGTGTTTGGCGTCGTTACTTTGCACGTGCGATTTCTGGCCCGCGTTCATCGTGTAAAATCACGAGTCCTCCTTTTCATCTTCTCCGTCTTATAGTAATGACTGATCGTAGATCAGTTCTCCCTCTCTCAGACGTTTAAGTCAGGCTTAATTAATCTCCAGTCACAGGATGGCGCATGCGTGGAATCGGCGCTCTTGACTGCTGAATAACTTTGGAAGTTTCTCTTGAAGAATGTTGATTTGTGCCTGTGAACGTTGTCATTAGCTTTGCAATCAATCACCGCGATAAACAAACAACGGAGCACAGAGTCAAGGTTAGTCGGTTCCCTTCTTAGAGACTTGCGCGGTCAATCTTAATCACTGTGGAAAAAAGTTCAGCTTCGGCATTATGTGCGCGTGCGAGGTGAAGGTTGTCCTGCACATGTCCAATAGAGTTCTGGGTTGGGCATCCAAATATCACTGTTGGCGAGCTGTATGATGTCCATGCATCTATCTATCCATGCACTGATGTTGTATGTAGGTGTAATTATAAAGTAATTGCATGTCAGGACACTGTCGGTTTAGAAATGCTAAATAGAAAATGATGCTGGTGAAAATCTCCACGGTGACATTCCTGCTCCAGTGGTATTCTAGTGCTTAACAATTGGCTTAGGTCACCTGGCAAACTCCATTTATACCAATTCAAAAGACTAATTCAGTTCACAAATCAGTTCAGTCATATATCTGTGTGCTTTTCATAAAGCGTGCTGACAGGGCCATCTGGGCTGAAAGGTTGAACTGGCGGAGGTGAAATGGAATTCAAGGAGCGGCGTTGTGTGAGGAAATGCCGGTGTGAAGGTGTGTGTAGCTCATCTGGAGAACACATTGTCTGCCTCACCGCGGAGAACTTCACACCTGCTGACCCAGGCTGAGATCCACACTGGTGGGGGAGGGTTGTTGGGTGAGGGGGGGGTGGGTTGGTGGGTGGAGGTTTTTAGTGGGTGGAGGGGAAGTGGAAATGTCGCTGCACCCGTCAGCATGCCAGGGAAGCCCGTGCAGGAAGGAAAGGCCTGACGGGACGCTTGGCTGGGCTTCTGGTGTGTGGAGTCGCTAATCTGAGTGCGTACACACTTCCCAGAAGGCCTAGCGCACACCCCAGGCGGTGTTCACATCCGCTGTTTCTTTCATTATCGTTGCATATCTTTCGCTGTCTTGTAATCCTGGTTTTGTCTGCATCACGATGGTTTGTCGGCATTTCTAAAGATATTTCATGAAGTACAATGTAAAATATACTATACTCCTGAATGATATTCTATCTCTTTCTCCCTCTCCCTCTCTCTCTCTCTCTGGTTCTTTCTCTCCTCATCTCTCAGGACTACCGGGAGGATGTCATGGATCTAGGGAGTGACGTGTCCAGTCGTTCCGGCTCGGAGTCCAACTCCAACAAGGTGACTCCGTGCTCGGAGTGCCGTCCCTCGCCCGGCCTGGACCTGGCGGTTCTGGAGGGCTACGAGGAAGACGAGGACTACCAGCACTACAGGAAGCGGGTCATCGAAGACTGGGAGAACGAGTGCGCCCCCGATTACGCCGACAACCGCCCGCCGGGCGAGGACGGAGCCTTCCGGAAGGCGTCGGTGAACGGCCGCAGCCTGGCCGAGGAACTGCGGGACGTGAAGACCACGCCTCCGCCCCTGACGCCGCCTCCCCTGACCCCGCCTCCCCTGAGGCCTCCGCCCCCAACGGGCCCGGCCACCGTGCGGGTGGCCGCCGTTCCCCAGGAACTCAAGCAGAACGGCAACCTGGTTCTGACCAGCACGCACCGCCCCGTCTCGCCCGGCTCGGGGGGGAGAAAGGCCCGGGTGAAGCAGGAGAACGGGAGCGGTGCCACGGGCGGAGGTTGGGGCCCGGCGGGTGGAGGTACGGGGCCTGGGGGCTGCAACCGCACGGGAGGTGCCAGGGAGGAGATCCGGGCGGAGGAGAGTCCGCTCCCCACAATGGACTGGGCGGCGCTGGAGCAACACCTCGCCGGCCTGCAGTTCAGGGAACAGCAGGAGAACCACAACCAGAACTTGGGCCGGATCAGCTCCACCTACGTGAGTCTCCTCCCGCTCTTACTCCATCCTGTAGGGTGTAGCGTCAGGTCCTGGGTCCTGGGCCTGTTAGTGCCTCCCCAACACGGACATATTAGTGTCGATTTATTTATATAGTGGCGCGTAAACACGCTGTTTGGTGAACATTTGATGTGATGTTTGATTTGATGGCTAAAAGCAGATATTCGTTATTTCGACACATTGTGTTTATGATTGGTTTATCATGCAAATCGTGCAAGACAGTTAGCGCCTATCTGCAGATTGGTCAATTATCTGGAGATTGTTTGGTGATTGGTCACTTCAAAACACTTGTTGGAAGACTCATTTGCATAGTGTAGCCGTCTGTGATGTATCAGCGTTATAGAGGCACTATTCTGATAATGATGTACAATAATGATTGTGATCAAGTACAGTATTACATGCTGCTGGTCATCTCAGTGGTCATTTCACAACCTCTCTGTGTGCCTGATAGACAAAGTATTTACCATGTACCAACTGGTGGACGCATTAAATCCAGATCATTTGGAAATTTACATCTTTAAACCAATGTGCCTAATCTCTTGTACTGAAGCCATGAAAGGAAACATATTGTGGAAAGTTCAGACTCAAATTCAAACTGTAATGTAAAGAACTGTGTTAGCGGTTAGCGCCAAGGTGTTTAGCTGTTTCTTTGTGTGCGCTGACGGTGTCTCGAGGTGTGGACACTCGTCCTCACACACGAGTGGGCTTCCTCCACAGGTCCTCTGCATTCTGACGCCCACGGCCACTATATTCAGAAACGTTGTGGGATTTTCCACTAACAGTGCCGTCAGGGTCCTTTATCACAGGGGCTTACCAGACACCGCTGTGGTGTTATATGCAAAGGTGACCTGATAATCTCTCTATCTCTCTCTCTCTCTCACACACACACACAGTGTCACAGTGAGTGGTTTCCAAATACAGTAGTGACTGACTGGTCTTTCAAATAATGAACTCACAGACAGTCCCTTCTTGAAACATACCTTCGTCTCTGGATCATATGTTTCCATTTGTGTGTGTGTGTGTGTGTGTGTGTGTGTGTGTGTGTGTGTGTGTGTGTGTGTGTGTGTGTGTGTGTGTGTTTTAGGCTCACATGTCATAGCCCATTTATCAATTCTAGAGCTTGATGTCTCACTTAATAATCCAATAATCCGTCTGTCATGCCTGGTGAACTTAAAACTCTAAACCATGTACAGAACGTTGTTAAGCTGAATAATTACGGCCAGTGTCCGTGACCTATTCGCCGTCGTCTGCCCGGAGCGATACTCCTGCAAAGTGAAGGAGACGATATGAACTACAGCGGCTGTTAGCAGCAGGCAGCTGTTTCTGCGCTGTTACCGTTCAGGAATGAAGCCCAGTGACGAAAAACCCCATTTTTACTATGAGCGAAGCGTCACTCTATACACAGGTGTACATGCCGTGCGCTGAAAACTGACCGTCGAACAGGAATTTAAACCGCCAATACGACAAACTTCCGATTATTGTGAGTAGAGCCCGTGAGTGTGACCAGCAGCGTCTATGTCCGTCTTGGCCCAGCAGAGGGCGCTGTTGTAGCGCCGACGAGAGCGTATTGGCCTCAGTGTGCTACGTGTTAGTTAGTGCAGTGTAATCTGCGTTCGGGTGGTCCAGTCGCTGTTGCTTTCACATTGATCAATTGAGTCAATTGAGGTTTATTTTCCAGACAGGTTTAACAGAACCATGTGCTTACACAAGAACAGAGTTTCACAAACACTTTCCTTCATACCAGACCTTTCAGATATGTGGCCCATCGTGTTTAAAGCTCTTTTCTCATTTTTAAGGGTCAGCTGGGACATTCAGCTGCAGTTTGGTCCTGTTTGGTCCTGCCGAGAATAATTAGTGAAGTGAATGAGACAGACTGTGTGTGTGTGTGTGTGTGTGTGTGTGTGTGTGTGTGTGTGTGTGTGTGTGTGTGTGTGTGTGTGTGTGTGTGTGTGTGTGTGTGCGCGCGTGCGTGCGTGCGTGCGTGCATGTGTGTGTGTGTGTGTGTGTGTGTGTCTTTGGCATGCAAACACACTGATTTAGAGGACAATAGCCCCTGCGTTCAGCTCTTTGTGTGTGTGTGTGTGTGTGTGTGTGTGTGTGTGTGTGTGTGTGTGTGTGTGGGTGTGTGTCCTTTTATCTGCCTGAGAGAATGTCAGGAATGCGTTTGGGGGTGGGAGAAAAGGCTGGTGTCCTTCGGTCTCTGTAGGACCCTGGTGGTGGTGGGCCCTATAGGACACCTTGTGTTGTTGTGCCCTATAGGACACCTTGTGTTGTTGTGCCCTATAAGACGCCCTGGTGAGCGGTGTGTCCTATAGGACGCCCTGGTGAGCGGCGGGCCCTATAGGATGCCCTGGTGAGCGGTGTGCCCTATAGCACGCCCTGGTGAGCGGTGTGTCCTATAGGACGCCCTGGTGAGCGGGGTGGGGCCCTATAGGATGCCCTGGTGAGCGGTGGGCCCTATAGGACGCCCTGGTGAGCGGTGTGTCCTATAGGACGCCCTGGTGAGCGGTGGGCCCTATATGACGCCCTGGTGAGCGGTGTGTCCTATAGGACGCCCTGGTGAGCGGCGGGCCCTATAGGATGCCCTGGTGAGCGGTGTGCCCTATAGCACGCCCTGGTGAGCGGTGTGTCCTATAGGACGCCCTGGTGAGCGGTGGGCCCTATAGGATGCCCTGGTGAGCGGTGGGCCCTATAGGACGCCCTGGTGAGCGGTGTGTCCTATAGGACGCCCTGGTGAGCGGTGGGCCCTATATGACGCCCTGGTGAGCGGTGTGTCCTATAGGACACCCTGGTGAGCGGTGGGCCCTATAGGATGCCCTGGTGAGCAGTGTGTCCTATAAGACACCCTGGTGAGCGGTGGGCCCTATAAGATGCCCTGGTGAGCGGTGGGCCCTATAGGATGCCCTGGTGAGCGGGTGTGTCCTATAGGACGCCCTGGTGAGCTGGCCCTGCTTCAGTGGGGAGTTCTGTCATGCACCATCAACCGTGTTTCCTAAGCCTTGAGCTCATATTCATGTTGCTACACAATACAGCATTAGGAACAAATGGCTTTCAATTACTTTGAAACACCATTAGGTAATTGAAGAGCTCTGTCTTTACTGCATTATTTTTACTACCTTATCTTACCATTTTTTTATTACGTCGAATGCTAATCTAGTGCATGTTGCCAGTGTATTCAGTGTCAAAACGATTGATTCAACAGACATTTAAATTGCTTTGTGTTCCAGTCATAATCAAATTAATGTGCAGCCTGCCATGTTTCACGACAGGTTATTTAGGGTGTTTCCTGTAAACGTCATTCCTGCTGTAACCAAATAAATGCGGTACATTGCCAGGACATAGATGGTGTTCAGCTTGAGCAGAGATGGTGTTCACCTTGAACACATCACACATTCTATCTGATGGGCATGTCTCTCTTATGTTCTGTCTGATTAATTTGTCACTGTTGGTTCTGTTTTTTCCATACAGGTTCTGTATGGAAGGTTCTGTCTGATTGGTATGTGTCTGTTAGGTTCTGTCTCTTGCATATGTCCGTCTGATTTGTATCTGTTAGGAGATTTTAGTTTAGGTGGAGATTTTGTGGAGGTCATTGGTGAGTGTATGAGGCCTGATGCTGTTTCCTGCCCTGCCATGTACAATCAGAAACCACCTGTGCTCTTATGTGACAGGGCAGTACCAGGGGGAGAGGGCGTGCCCTTCAAGGCCAGGGCGTGGTACCCGGGGGGAGAGGGTTTGTTCTTCAAGGCCAGGGCGTTACCCAGGGGGGAGAGGGTTTGTTCTTCAAGGCCAGGGGGCGGTACCCGGGGGGGAGAGGGGCGTGCCCTTCAAGGCCAGGGCGGGTACCCAGGGGGAGAGGGTTTGTTCTTCAAGGCCAGGGCAGTACCCGGGGGGGAGAGGGCGTGCCCTTCAAGGCCAGGGCGGGTACCCGGGGGGAGAGGGGTTTGTTCTTCAAGGCCAGGGCGGTACCCGGGGGGAGAGGGCGTGCCCTTCAAGGCCAGGGCGGTACCCAGGGGGAGAGGGGTTTGTTCTTCAAGGCCAGGGCGGGTACCCGGGGGGAGAGGGCGTGCCCTTCAAGGCCAGGGCGGTACCCAGGGGGAGAGGGCGTGCCCTTCAAGGCCAGGGCGGTACCCAGGGGGAGAGGGTTTGTTCTTCAAGGCCAGGGCGGTACCCGGGGGGAGAGGGCGTGCCCTTCAAAGCCAGGGGCGGGGTACCCGGGGGGAGAGGGCGTGCCCTTCAAGGCCAGGGCGGTACCCAGGGGGAGAGGGTTTGTTCTTCAAGGCCAGGGCGGTACCCGGGGGGAGAGGGCATGGTCTTCAAGGCTAGGGCGGTACCCGGGGGGAGAGGGCATGGTCTTCAAGGCTAGGGTGGTACCCAGGGGGAGAGGGCGTGGTCTTCAAGGCTAGGGCGGTACCCGGGCGGTACCCAGGTTTGCTCACACCACTACGTTCCCAAACTAGCCAGTTGAACCTGTCGAACCTAGAAAAGTGTTTCTGTATTTAAGAGAAAACATTTCCTACTGAGGTTTCTCAGATAGACATGTACAGACATATGCTTACACGCATGTCCACACATACACATACACACACACACACACACTCCATATCGAGCCCATTTTCGGGTCCAGCAAGCGTGAAATGTCTCGTGCACTTCTGGAAGGTTCCCATCAGGACGGGTCAGATGAAGCCCTGCTGGGGGAGGTCTTGTATCGACACAGACGACTCTTCCGCCTTTCACCATACACGACGGTGATGATGAAGAGGAGAATAGCTGATGAGGCCAGCAGTAACCCCGGGTTACCGCCACTTCATTGCACCACGCA
>NW_027507084.1:10000-12500 GCF_052324685.1 Brachyhypopomus gauderio | reverse complement strand
TTTTTGTGGGTAAGACCCTTTTAAGCGAACAGCAGGGTAGATGGTGAGACACTTTTGAGTGAGACGCAGTGCCGTGAGACACCATGTTTCTGTCTCCTGCTGGACAGAGGACTCATATTATCAACCCCAAAAGACAGATGTTTCTGTGCCAGAGTGGAAAAGCCAGATTACAGTGATTTGAACTGGCAGTGTGTGTGTGTGTGTGTGTGTGTGTGTGTGTGTGTGTGTGTGTGTGTGTGTGTGTGTGTGTGTGTGTGTGTGTGTGTGTGTGTGTGTGCTTATGAATGGAAGCATTTGTCAAATTGAAATGAGAGGTCTGAGTGTTTGCGTTAGTGTGTATTTATATGTGCGAGGGGTGGTTTGGTGTGTGTGTGTGTGCGTGTGTGTGTGCGTGTGTGTGTGTGTGTGTGTGTTAGTGTGTATTTATATGTGTGTGAGGGGTGGTTTGGTGTATGTGTGTGTGTGTATTTATATGTGTGTGAGGGGTGGTTTGGTGTGTGTGTGTCTTTGCGTTAGTGTGTATTTATATGTGTGTGAGGGGTGGTTTGGTGTGTGTGTGAGTGTGGGCAATTGAAGACCTGCAGATCTACAACAGCCTTGTCTAAGAATAGAAAATCAGTGCAGAGAGAGAGAGAGAGAGAGAGAGAGAGAGAGAGAGCGCCTGCTACAAGATGCCTGACTTTGTACAGACACGCCCTGTGTGGATGCCTAAACACACAGCTAAGCAAGACCTAAACACAGACACATACACACACCACACACACACACACACACACACACACACACACACACACACACACACACACACACACACACCACACACCACACACACACACACACCAAACCACCCCTCGCACATATAAATACACACTAACGCAAACACTCAGACCTCTCATTTCACACAGCCTCTTCCTTCTTTTCCAGCTCCTTTTGCATTCTAGCAATGCTGTGCTCTCTTTTTCCTCCTTTTCTCTCTGTTCTCTTTTCCTCTCTTTCCATTCTTTTTCTGTTCTCTCTCTCTCTCTCCATTCTCTCTCTCATACTCTGTTGTCGTTTACTTGTTGTTCTTGTGTCTTTTGTCACCACATTTTATTATTGTGTAATATTCTGCCACTACCCATATCCTCCATTGTTTCTCTCCCCGTGTGTGTGTGTGTGTGTGTGTGTGTGTGTGTGTGTGTGTGTGTACTCGGCTGAGGGCCAGATCATGGAGAGTCCTTCATCTGTCTCCACCACAATGTGTCCTGACCTGACTGAGGGCCAGATCATGGAGAGTCCTTCATCTGTCTCCACCACAATGTGTCCTGACCTGGAGGAAGAAGCATGTAACCCTTAATTAACGTGTGTGTGTGTGTGTGTGTGTGTGTGTGTGTGTGTGTGTGTGTGTGTGTGTGTGTGTGACAGGGGGTTATAGCATCATTACTGAGGGTGTGGTTTCACACCCTATTAATTTTTTTACTGTATCTCTGTACAAACATTTTCTTGCCAGTATTAATTTAATAACATTATATTAGGCTGAATAGAATTACTTGAATCACTTTTCAACTCATCCTGTGGTGTAAGTGTGTGTGTGTGTGTGTGTTGTGGTGTGTGTGTGTGTGTGTGTGTGTGTGTGTGAGGGTTGTGTGCACGTGTGTGTGTGTGGTGGGTGTGAGTGTGTGTGTGTGTGTGGTGTGTGTGCGCGGGCGCGCGCGTGTTGTGTGTGTGTGTGAGGGTGTGTGCACGTGTGTGTGTGAGGGTGTGTGTGTGTGTGTGTGTGTGTGTGTGTGTGTGTGTGGATTAGGGGATTCATCACCAGGTGTGCCTACTGAAATGTCAGCCTCCTGAAAACAGCGGTTGCATATCCGCTCCTACTGAGAGCGTGAGAAAAGAGAGAGAGAGAGAGGGAGGAGAGAGAGAGAGGGGGAGAGAGAGAGAGAGAGAGAGGAGGGGGGAGAGAGGGAGAGAGAGAGGGGTGGAGAGAGAAGAAGGAGAGAAGAGTGCAAAGAGACACGGTGGGGGAGAGAGAGAACAAACGAAAGGAAAATTAATGAGGAGCATTGGGACTGTTTTCCACATTTGCCTTTTCACTGTGTGTGTGTGTGTGTGTGTGTGTGTGTGTGTGTGTGTGTGTGTGTGTGTGTGTGTGTGTGTGTGTGTGTGTGTGCGTGCGTGCGTGCGTGTGTGTGTGTGTGTGTGTGAGGGGTGATGCTGAAATGCAATTTCAGGCTTGTATACAAACTGAATGTGAATATCTGAAACACACATTTTAATTTCTGCTATGTCACACACCCTTAGCAGTATTGAAGAGTGTCGGCACCCAGACCCGATTCTGGTCCTGACTGGGGAGACGGGTTCGGGATCACTGCATTGATTTCACACAGAAGACTTCCACAGGTCGTTGGCGTGTGAGACTTCTTGTCCACGCAGGGCGGTGCCTGCATCCGTGTGTGGTGATGTTGTCAGGACACACACACACTCCTCAGGGGTGAGATTAACGCAGTAGCCCTGCTCCAGACAC
>NW_027507084.1:0-5000 GCF_052324685.1 Brachyhypopomus gauderio | reverse complement strand
TGGTGTTGGGGAGCTGGTGTTTGTGTTTGGTGTTGGGGAGCTGGGGTGTTTGGTGTTGGGGAGCTGGTGTTTGTGTTTGTTGTTGGGGAGCTGGTGTTTGTGTTTGGTGTTGGGGAGCTGGGAGTTTGTGTTTGTTGTTGGGGAGCTGGTGTTTGTGTTTGGTGTTGGGGAGCTGGGAGTTTGTGTTTGGTGTTGGGGAGCTGGGTGTTTGGTGTTGGGGAGCTGGTGTTTGTGTTTGGTGTTGGGGAGCTGGTGTTTGTGTGTGGGGGTTGGGGAGCTGGGTGTTTGTGTTTGGTGTTGGGGAGCTGGTGTTTGTGTTTGGTGTTGGGGAGCTGGGTGTTTGTGTTTGTTGTTGGGGAGCTGGTGTTTGTGTTTGGTGTTGGGGAGCTGGGTGTTTGTGTGTGGTGTTGGGGAGCTGGTGTTTGTGTTTGGTGTTGGGGAGCTGGTGTTTGTGTTTGGTGTTGGGGAGCTGGGTGTTTGTGTGTGGTGTTGGGGAGCTGGTGTTTGTGTTTGGTGTTGGGGAGTTGGTGTTTAACCAGGTTGGGTGGGTAGAATAGTGGGTTGGATTTTTAGGTGCATTGGGGGAATAAATGTTCCCCATCCCACATCCAGGAGATCATCAGCTATGTGTGTGTGTGTGTATGTGTGTGCGTGTGTGTTTGTGCGTGCGTGTGTGTGTGTGTGTGCGTGTGTGTGCGTGCGTGTGTGTGTGAAAGAACACGAGTCCTAATGTTTTGGATTTAATGATGCATTGAAATGCCATAAGGACAGTGTGTGTGTGTGTGTGTGTGTGTGTGTCGTGTGTGTGTGTGTGTGTGTAGAGCTGCGCTGTGGTTCTGTCTGTCTGTGTGTGTGTGTGTGTGTGTGTGTGTGTGTGTGTGTGTGTGTGTGTGTGTGTAGAGCTGTGCTGTGGTTCTGTCTGTTACACACGAGTGCAGAACAGACAGGTGTGTGTGGGCTGGAAATGACATTTCTGAACAGCACCAGAACTGTCCTACTTACTTAGTGATACAAGTGTGATTCAAACCACAGAATTCTCTCTCTCTCTCTCTCTCTCTCTCTCTCCCCTCTCTCTCTCTCTCTCCCTCTCTCTCTCTCTCTCCTGATTCCTGGCTCTTTCATGTTCGTAGGCAGCATTACTTGGCCGTCTCCATAGGCCATGTTCCATGGTCTCATCTCGGTCTCACGGCTGCAGTCATCCATGTCTCTATCCCTCGCTGTCCCCCGCGTGGGCGTCTTCACTAGGGGGACCCCAGTAGCTCCAGAGGACGCGTCCTGGGTCCTCTGAGGGGACGGTGGGTGCTCGGGTTGGGGTTAACACAGCCTGCAGGGGGCGGTAGAGAGCAGCAAAGCCTTCGGAGACACTTCAGAGCTACAGGAGAGGAGGAGACGTGAGAGGGCTGAGAAAAGAGAAGTTGTGTAGAAGAAGGGATGAGGGAAGAGAGGGGGAAGGAGGAGGAGCGGGTAGAGTGGGAGAGGAGGAGTGAGGACACGGAAGAGAAGGGAGAGGGGGAGACATGGAGAGGATGACGAGGAAGGAATTCCTAGGGAGAAGAGGCTTGTTTAGAAAAAGATAGCAGTGAAGATAGAGAGAGATAGAGAGAAAAACAGATAGAGAGGAGAGGGGGGGAATGGTGTATGAAAGATAGAGCACTCACTCTGATAACACCACGTCTCTAGAGGCCCCTCAATTAGTCTGGTATCCAGGCAACCACCAGCGCCCAGTTACCATGTTCCAGTCCCAGGGAGCGACTGGTGCCGGCCTGTCCCTGCCACTGTACACACACACACACACACACACACACACACACATACACACACACACACGCACACACACACACACACACACACACACACACACACACACACACACACACACACACACACACACTCCTCTCAACTCTATTTCCCCCCATAGCTACTGAGGAGGGGCTAGTAACAGAAGGACTCATCCTGAAAAAATTCCTTACAGACACCCCCCCCTCTCTCACCCTCTCTCTCTCCCTCCGTTACTCTGTCTCTCCCCTCATTCTCTCTCTCTTTCTCTCCCTTCCTCTGTCTCTCTCACCCTCTCTCTCTCCCTCCCTTACTCTGTCTCTCCCTCACTCTCTCTCTCTCTCTCTCTCTCTCTCTCCCTTCCTCTGTCTCTCTCTCTCTCCCCCCTCTCTCCCTCGCTCTCTCCCTCCCTTCCTCTGTCTCTCTCTATCTCTCTCTTTCTCTCTCTATCTCTCTCTCACTCTCTCTCTCTGTCTCACTTACCCTGAAACAGAAAATAATAATTATCCCCTCAGCCTTAATTATTTATTCAAACATAGTCCTAGATAAGCTTCCTCTGCATCTCCAGCTGTGTGTGTGTGTGTGTGTGTGTGTGTGTGTGTGTGTGTGTGTGGTGTGTGTGTGTGTGTGTGTGTGTGTGTGTGTGTGTGTGTGTGTGTGTGTGTGTGTGTGTGTGTGTATGTGAGCCCATATGAGCCGGATGGATTACATGGCATGTAGCACCGTGTTTCATCTGTCCTCCAGTAACACAGGAGGCAGGAGAGATTTATTACCCCAGCTCTGATGCCCCACCACAGCTCTGATGTCCCACCCCAGCTCTGATGCCCCACCCCAGCTCTGATGCCCCACCCCAGCTCTGATGCCCCACCACAGCTCTGATGCCCCACCCCAGGTCTGATGCCCCACCCCAGCTCTGATGCCCCACCACAGGCTCTGATGCCCCACCCCAGGTCTGATGCCCCACACCAGCTCTGATGCCCCACCACAGCTCTGATGCCCCACCCCAGGTCTGATGCCCCACACCAGCTCTGATGCCCCACCACAGCTCTGATGCCCCACCCCAAGTCTGATGCCCCACCACAGCTCCGATGCCCCACACCAGCTCTGATGCCCCACACCAGCTCTGATGCCCCACCCACAGCTCTGATGCCCCACACCAGCTCTGATGCCCCACACCAGCTCTGATGCCCCACACCAGCTCTGATGCCCCACCCCAGGTCTGATGCCCCACCCCAGCTCTGATGCCCCACCACAGCTCTGATGCCCCACCACAGCTCTGATGCCCCACCACAGCTCTGATGCCCCACCCCAGGTCTGATGCCCCACCACAGCTCTGATGCCCCACACCAGCTCTGATGCCCCACACCAGCTCTGATGCCCCACCCCAGGTCGTGGAAGCAGAGACCCCCCTGCTGAAAGCGCCAGAGAAGGGCCTGTGATCGATTAACATTACCTTCCCCTCTGGCTGCAGGGCGTGACTCTGTGTGTGTGTGTGTGTGTGTGTGTGTGTGTGTGTGTGTGTGTGTGTGTGTGTGTGTGTGTGTGTGTGTGTGTGTTGCCATGGTAGCTGAAATCCTTGCCTCCTGGATGAAAATAAGAGCACATCCCTAAAGCTTTTTACTTGAAGACATGACCACCAGACATAACCGTGTGTGTGTGTGTGTGTGTGTGTGTGTGTGTGTGTGTGTGTGTGTGCGTGTGTGTCTGTGAATATGAGAGTGTGTGTGAGTATGAGAATATGTGTGTGTGTGTGTGTGTGTGTGTGTGTGTGTGCATGTGTGTCTGTGAATATGAGAGTGTGTGTGAGTATGAGAATATGTGTGTGTGTGTGTGTGTGTGTGCGTGTGTGTCTGTGAATATGAGAGTGTGTGTGAGTATGAGAATATGTGTGTGTGTGTGTGTGTGTGTGTGTGTGTGTGTGTGTGTGTGTGTGCATGTGTGGTCTGTGAATATGAGAGTGTGTGTGAGTATGAGAATATGTGTGTGTGTGTGTGTGTGTGTGTGTGTGTGTGTGTGTGTGCGTGTGTGTCTGTGAATATGAGAGTGTGTGTGAGTATGAGAATATGTGTGTGTGTGTGTGTGTGTGTGTGTGTGGTGTGTGTGTGTGTGTGCGTGTGTGTCTGTGAATATGAGAGTGTGTGTGAGTATGAGAATGTGTGTGTGTGTGTGTGTGTGTGTGTGTGTGTGTGTGTGTGTGTGTGTGTGTGTGTGTGTGTGTGAGTATGGGCTGTGTGTCTCATACAGGACGCTCCACCTGTGGGCTGCAGACCCACACCACCTCCCTGCTCCGCCTTTTGTGTGTTTTTGTAGTTCTCCACCTGTGTCTCACTATTTCTCTGTTTGTCTCTCTGTCTCACACTTTCTTTCAAGGCTATAGATGTGTGTTTGAGTCTTGGAAGATATAATAAATGTGTGTGTGTGTGTGTGTGTGTGTTGTGTGTGTTGTGTGTGTGTGTGTGTGTGTGTGTGTGTTGTGTGTGTGTGTGTTGTGTGTTGTGTGTCATGTCTTTAACCTTTTTCCTTTGTTCTCTCATCTCTCATCTCATTTTTTACTGTCTGTTGTGTTTCTTTCTATCCGAGATATCTGTGTGTGTGTGTGTGTGTGTGTGTGTGTGTGTGTGTGTGTGTGTGTGTGTGTGTGTGTGTGTGTGTGTGTGTGTGTGTGTGTGTGTGTAAGACCTTTATTTGCTCACCACCCAGTCCCCCTCCCCCTCAAGGTCAGGTCAGTGTGTGTGTGTGTGTGTGTGTGTGTGTGTGTGTGTGTGTGTGTGTGGTGTGTGTGTGTGTGTGTGTGCATGCCTGTTCATTCATGTGAATAGAATTATTAACGATCTCTTTGTTTGCTTTCTGTAGGAGATGTTTCAGTAATCGTGGCAGGTTCATGTGTGGGTGTGTGTGTGTGAGGTCGTTGGTGCCAGGTGTGTTTGGACCCCTGCTGTGTTGGGTCTCAGCTGTCACGCTTGGCTCAGGGTTTGTGAAGCCAGTCATGGCGTTTGTTGGTGGGAGAGTGAGTGTGTGAAAAGGCCTCGTGCCAGTCGCTCTGTGTGTGGAAATACAGACATACATCATCATAGCGGCTCTACCACCACACCCCACTGTCTTATTAATACAGCAAGCACGTGTGTGTGTGTGTGTGTGTGTGTGTGTGTGTGTGTGTGTGTGTGTGTGTGTGTGTGTGTGTGTGTGTGTGCGTTATGAATTGTAGAGAGTGAGCAAAGCTTGTC
>NW_027507083.1:85000-141514 GCF_052324685.1 Brachyhypopomus gauderio | reverse complement strand
AGTCACAAATGAGTGGCTAACACAAATGAGTGGCTAACAGAGGAATAATGGTCAGCTGGGATCTCTACACCTGCGGGGACTAAACACTCCCTGTTAGCGGCTACAGTCCTCACCACATTCACTCTGCTGCCGCTGTGCTGCGTTTATCATGCACTGGGTGAATTTGGAGATTTGTCTCAGCTCATGGGTTCTGAATCCAGACTGTGTTCAGTCTGTAGTCCACTGGAGTGCTCCTTAAACCCACATCAGACTGCGTTCAGCTGGCTGTAGTCCACTGGAGTGCTCCTTTAACCCATATCAGACTGCGTTCAGCTGGCTGTAGTCCACTGGAGTGCTCCTTTAACTCGCATCAGACTGTGTTCAGTCTGTAGTCCACTGGAGTGCTCCTTTAACCCACATCAGACTGCGTTCAGCTGGCTGTAGTCCACTGGAGTGCTCCTTTAACCCACATCAGACTGTGTTCAGTCTGTAGTCCACTGGAGTGCTCCTTAAACCCATATCAGACTGTGTTCAGTCTGTAGTCCACTGGAGTGCTCCTTAAACCCATATCAGACTGTGTTCAGTCTGTAGTCCACTGGAGTGCTCCTTAAACCCATATCAGACTGTGTTCAGTCTGTAGTCAACTGGAGTGCTCCTTTAACCCATATCAGACTGTGTTCAGTCTGTAGTCCACTGGAGTGCTCCTTTAACCCATATCAGACTGTGTTCAGTCTGTAGTCCACTGGAGTGCTCCTTAAACCCATATCAGACTGTGTTCAGTCTGTAGTCCACTGGAGTGCTCCTTAAACCCATATCAGACTGTGTTCAGTCTGTAGTCCACTGGAGTGCTCCTTAAACCCATATCAGACTGTGTTCAGTCTGTAGTCCACTGGAGTGCTCCTTAAACCCATATCAGACTGTGTTCAGTCTGTAGTCCACTGGAGTGCTCCTTTAACCCACATCAGACTGTGTTCAGTCTGTAGTCCACTGGAGTGCTCCTTAAACCCACATCAGACTGTGTTCAGTCTGTAGTCCACTGGAGTGCTCCTTAAACCCACATCAGACTGTGTTCAGTCTGTAGTCCACTGGAGTGCTCCTTTAACCCACATCAGACTGCATTCAGCTGGCTGTAGTCCACTGGAGTGCTCCTTTAACCCATATCAGACTATGTTCAGTCTGTAGTCCACTGGAGTGCTCCTTTAACCCACACCGTCTCAGGAGAGCAGCGGTGTGACACGCTAGTCAGGCACGGCGAGAGCTCAGCTGATGTTGCAGGTCCTCTGGCTAATAATGGAGTCTCCACTGGGACACCACCTCTCTCCTCCATCTGCACCTAATCTCCCTTTCTCCTTCTCCCTCTTTTCATCAGTCCCTCTTTGCCCGTTTGTCTGTCTCTCCCAAATCTCCCCTTCTCCCTCTTTTCTCTCTCTCTCCCCCTCCCTTTCATTCTCTCTCTTTCTTTCTCTCCTTCTCCCTCCTCCTCGTATCATTATGAGACCACTCTGTTGCTTCCCCAGACTCTTAGTCCTCCAGTGCCACTCGAGTGTATCCCATCATCCTCGGCTGTTGGGATCCAGAGCAGCTGCATTTCTCCGTTTACTGCTGTGTTTCCTTCTTTACCTTCATCTGTTCCTCCTCATTGCTTGTGGACATTATTTTTTTTGCCAGGCTAATTTGTTGCAGAGTCCTTAGCCAATTGTAATGTGATTTAACAGTGCATATAATACGTGATAAATACATTGCCTTACATGGTCCCATATAAAGTCATTTATACCCGTTCTATTCTGTATACCTGTTCCCTGTCTCCAGTGTCTCCAGTGTCTGGCCCTGTGTTTCTCTGTGTCTCTCCCTGGTGGTCTTCTCCTAGTGGGGCCATAATGATGCGTTAAATACTCTCATTTTCTGCAGCAGCTGTCGTCCCAGTGGAGGGGCTGTTGGCGGGTGGAGGGGTAGTGGGGTGGAGAGGGTGGAGAGGGAGTGGGGTGGAGAGCAGTGCTCTGGTCAGTGCGCTGTGACCAACATCCACTTACCTTCTCCGCCGTGACTCTCTGGAGGAGGCAAAACTCAGGGAAACCAACTTTCTCTTCATGCGCCGGGTTTCTTAACTTTCACTCTTTTGTGAGTGTGTGTGTGTGTGTGTGTGTGTGTGTGTGTGTGTGTGTGTGTGTGTGTGTGTGTGTGTGTGTGTGTGTGTAACGTGGTCTGTTGCAGAGCTGTGATGGCTGGGTTATGGAGAATCCGCCATGATTCTTCCTGCGTTACTGTCCTGCTGTCTCTCTGGCGTATCTTTCCACCTGCACCATCCTCTCTCTCTCTTCCTCCCCTCCACCCCACATCTCCTACTCTTCATCTTTCTTCCTCCTCCTCCTCTTTTGTGCTGCTGGGGGTGCGGGGTGAGGGGCGGGGAGTGGAGATAAAACCCTGGCACGTGAAGCAGCACACAGCCTAATATCAGTGGGCTTTGGAGAATCAATTTTGACCAGTAAAGAGCCTTTGAAATAAATGGCAGGTGTCTGGCAGAGGCCGCCATAAATGCCCATTAGGCGCTCTCATTGTCTCAGTGTCAGGTACGGCGGCTGGTCTGCTGGGGAAATTGAACGGCTGGCGTCGTTTCTCAGCGTCCACTGACGTCTGGGCCTTTTCCACTGTCTTGGTAATTGGCTTTGAAATTATTTAGTCTGTTTACCTTCTGAAAGCCCCCATTGCACGTACAAGCACTAAGCACCGGGGTGAATTGACTGCCTGTAGACGGCGAGGTCGGCCGCTTTGTCTCCACCACTTTACTGTGACTGTGTATGAAACAAGTTAATGATCAGCTAGCAGAGAACAACACACACTTAACACACTCCTGTCCACTGTGGCATTCGTTTTTCAACACGAACGCAGTTGAAAATGTATTTTTTGATCATTTCATGAGTTATCATTTTGAGTTATTTTGAACTTTGACTGAGATAAAAGCAGATAAAAGCATGTTGTCGGAGTTCTCCTCTCTAAATTGTGAGCTTCCTTTTTAATATAGGGGCTAACATTATAAGGTCAAAGCATCTGTGATCCTGTGTGTGTGTGTGTGTGTGTGTGTGTGTGTGTGTGTGTGTGTGTGTGTGTGTGTGTGTGTGTGGGTCTCGGCCTGGATTGGATTGATGCTCCCATGTCCAGTGACAGCTTGATTGGAGGTGTGCTTCAGCAGGACTTAATTGAATTTGCTGGCAATCCAGGAATAACTTCACCAACCCCCAACCCAGCCCCCCCCCCCCCCCCCCCCCCCCCCCCCCCCCCCCCCCCCCCCCCCCCCCACACACACACACACACACACACACACACACACACACACACACACTCTCCCCCTCTTTCTCCTTCTCTGGCTCTTTGTCACTCTTCTTCATTCTCACTAACACATCAAATCTCTTTCTTCATTTTTGCACATTTTTGTTTGCATCACACACATAGCAGTGACACACACTGCCCCTCCCCTCACCACGAAGAATAGCGGAGCATCCAGAAGCTTCCGGCCAGGCGTCCGGTGGAGATCGCTCGCTGCACGAGGGAGTCCAGCCGCTTTGTTTTAACCATAAACTAGTCGATACGTTTACGTGGAGCTGCTCTCTCCTCAACATCGACAGCCCTCGCCTCCCCTGGAGTTCCACATCGTTTGAACAGTAATATAGACCATAACGGGGCTGGCAAGCGTTCTTGCCGCCGAGCGGCTTTGATCGCCATCCCTCAGCCTTTAAGAGGAGCTCTGGACCGGTTTTTTATTTAGCTTCTTACCCGAGGGCAAGAATCACCTTCTGAACTCCAACCACATTCTATTTATCCACCTTAATTTACTTACTGTAGAACAAAGTGCTGTGGAACCCTATCCCCATGGATTGATTGCCCACTTCCAGAAGGAGACAACCGGCCAATCGGCTCACTCCGGTGGGGGAACGAGGAGGCGGGGTGTGATCATGTCTCCTCATGCCTTTTCCAGTGGATCAGTCCATTTGAACCCTTCTTCTGACTTGGCCATCCCTCCCTTCTCTTCTGGCAGGCTGCCAGGCCTGGCTCCTGTGGGGGGGGGGGGGGGGGGGGGGCATGTAAGTGGCATTGACACTGGCCTTATTGGCTGCTCAAACACAGCTGGCCACACGGTCTGACCTCTGAAATGGAAGCCAATACAATGGTCCTGTCAGGGGCCTGACTGGTTCCAGACGGGAGACCCCCAGCCTGACACACCCCTGTCCACTCCTGCCTCCCGCTTGCCTGTCTCCCGGGCTGGGGTGTGTGTGTGTGTGTGTGTGTGTGTGTGTGTGTGTGTGTGTGTGTGTGTGTGTGTGTGTGTGTGTGTGTGTGTGTGTGTGTGTGTGTGTGTGTGTGTGTGTGTGTGTGTGTGTGTGTGTGTGTGTGTGTGTGTGTGTTTCAGGGCTGCGTCTGGGGTTTCTGATGTCGGTAGGCCTGGGTGAGCAGTCTCCTTTTTGAGCTCTTGGGCGTTAGAAGAAGCTGCTTGTTTTAATGTATTTTTATTGCAGTGCTTTTGAACAATATTTGAAGGTTGAAGATGTTTTCTTGCCATCTGGCTGTAGCGTGGAACACCTGCATGCCTGTTTGGGTGTGTTCATCCACTGGGTTAAACCTTTCCCAGTTTGCAGACTCAACACAGCTTCTGCTTAGCCCCAGATGTTTTACAGACGCAAACGGCATACAGACGGTCCTCAAGCTGTTGGTTTTAATGCATCGCGATTGATTTCTAATCAGACGGACGGGCCTTAAGTTTGTTGAAAGCATGGCCTGATGAGTCTGGTTTACGGGTAATCAGGTGAGGTTTCCTCCCCAGGGTTAGCCCACCAGCACCGCTCCTGATTTACCAGTTTGGCTTGCATTAGCTTTGGTCAGCAGCACCAGCCTGTTAATGGGTTTGGCTCATCTTAATATCTTCATCCATTTTGACTCTCGAAGCAAATTCGAGCAGATTAGATTTCTATGATCAATCCTTAGGGCTAGCAGGTTTGCTTATGCAAAAGCAGCACTGCTTAGCACACAGTAATGACCTAACTATTGATTGCTCAAATGCTTGGGGATCACAAAGCACTCTGAATATTCTCACATAAAATGTGTTTTTTTTTCTTCCTACTTCTCTCCTGCCATCTCTTGATAAGACTTCAGGGGACAGAGGAGCAATTATCTCGAAATGAGCTCAGCTTCATGGTGAAACCTTTCTGCCCCATCTAGGGAAATACTGCTGGGGAAATGACGCCACCGAGCCTCTGTAGGGCAGTACTGTAGGTGTCTTAGGGTTGTGGTGGAGCAGTAATATACCAACACACTCATCATTTTTCTTCATGGTGAGCTGTTATTTCAAAGGTTGCAATAAACCTTCGGAAGGCTCTGTGTGTGCGCGCGCGCACGTGTGTATGTGTATGTGTGTGTTCGGTGTAGCCTGTTTACACTTTATTTGATTCTATTTTTCTTGGCTGCTTTGCCTGCATTGCTCATATGTTCATAAAATCACGAGACACAATGCTACAGAAGACCTAAAGTCATAATACTGCTTTCCTGGCTCTGGCAATATATGCCAAGCGATGACATTTGACAAACATACAAACAAACAGAAAAGGGAGCATGAACGCAGTGCCAAAACGGCATGTAGGATGTTTTTGGCGCATTGCTTTGTGTGTTGCCAGAGTGCTTCCGGGTTTGTCATTAGCATATATATAGCCCGAGAGGGCTTTCTCATTTCGCTTCACGCAGGTTTAAAGCTCCTCATTACCATTTTTGCCATGGTAACCGTAAAATGATCTTAAGTGTGCGTGGAGGAGACCTGTAGTTCGTGTCATCCACGTGTGGAGGGGTTTTGCCACCGTGGTTTACCCTGAGCCGGGGCATTAGAAGATGCTGCTGGCGCTACCCACGTGACCCCTCCCCATATGCAAATGAGGGCGCCTGGAAACGCACCCAGGCACGTTACGGAATTAACATAATTTGCAATTCGCGCATGCTAATTTGTTTTCTTGTTTGTAAGTGTGTTTATGCGGAATCACATGCGTCCTAAAGAATGCAGCACTTAAACTGGTTGAAGAGTTCTGGCTTGAGTCAAAACCTGCTTTTGCGTTTCTTCTTTTTCTGGGTTTTTGTGATTGTGCTTGTCGAACCCTGATAAGCAACTAACCACCGAGACTTCAGTAGCAGTGTGACGGTGCTGGAGTGGGAAGAAAACTGAATGTTTATGCTGCAAGAGGCACTTTAATTGTTTTGGTTTATTTCTATATTTCTTTTGAGGTTGAAGTGTAACATGTGGTGTGTGACATGTGAAGTGTGGTGTGTGACCTGCTGTGTGAGGCAGGCGACTGAAGCCTCTCACTGCACTCCCTGTAATCAGGATATGACATCACACATGCTGATTAGGACATTTGACTCGATTTATATCTCTGATTACATATAAGCCTGTAGCTTGTAATTATGTAGCTTGACATCTGTTTTGGTTTGTAAATATATCACAAATACACTTTTTATTTATATTATTAGTTAAATCATAACATTAACACTCTGATGCTATTAATAAACCTAATGTTAAATGACATTATGGTCATTATTGTTCCATGTGGGTCACAGCTGAGGGATCTCCTGCCTGGAGGCTCCTGTTGGTTGTCAGGTTGTGATCTTCCTCCTGCCTGAACTTCCTTGTTTCCAGTCTGATTTGTATTCCTGGCTCCATCACAATGCAGTAGGCCCCCCCCCCCCCCCCCCCCCCAGTCATCAGTGGGTAACCCCCCCCCCCCCCCCCCTCTCCCATCTCAGCGTGCTGGATCCAGGGTTGCCTAGGAACACTGTTGCCTTCTTTTCTGGAGGGGGGAAATGGGGGAGAGGAAGCCTGCTTGTTTCGGGGCATTGGGAGAAGGGTGTAGTCTTTCTTGGTTTTGCCAGTGAGAGACTGAACAATGCAGTGGGAGGGGAGTTTGTGTGTGTGTTTGTGCGTATGTGTGCGCTTGTGTGTCTTCATTATTTTTAATTGATCATGGACGCTCCACGCCAGGGCAGTAAGCGTGGCCCTGCAGCCGCCCCCCTCACCCCATTACAATGTTTCAGGGGTTTTATCTGCTTAATGGCTGGGATTTGAATTATTAATGAAAGCATCAAGCACCCCCCCCCCCCCCCCCCCCCCAAACCTGGACTTCCCAACAGAGCTGGCAGAGAGTGAGTGACACAAGGAGGTCTGTTTACTCCTGTAGGACACTCCTCCTCATAGGGCTCACACTTTAGTCTTGCTCCCTGTCTGTCTCTCTGTTTTGTTGCCTTTCTTTCTCTCTACCTCCCTCCCTCCCTCTCTCTCTCTTTCACTCTCTCCTCTGTCCTCACCCCTCCCATCTCCCCTTTCATTAGCAGATGTGCCAGTCTGTGTTTCTAAGCAACCCCAACCCTCACACTTGGGTTCTGTCCTCCACTTCCTTTGCAATTTATTTCATTTCATTTTTTCAGCCTTTTTGTAGCTGAATTGAACATTTGAAGAGCTTGTTTGACCTGTTACAGACTTCTATAACAACACAGAAATCCGCTTGGGCTTTTATTGCATTAAATATTAATGGTGGATAGTCTGTGAGCAGCACTGATTCTATACGGATTGCGTGTAAACTGGGAGCCTTAGGGTAGTTTCCTAATGTCATGCTTGCTACAAAGCAGCAGTTGGAGTTCAGAATCATAATGGTGTCCTTCCTCTTCCCCGCTGTTTGAATTGGCTCATCTGTGTGCTGCACAGTCATATGGGTAAGGCTTGTGTTACCAGGGTTTGGCTGATTTGAACTGAACACCCAGTCACTGAAAACACCCCCCTCAAAAATAGAAGAAGCAGGCAATATGTTCCCTCTAGCGTGGGCACGTCTCGTCACCTACCTACTGCAGAGTAGCTGTTTTCTGGATCTGACAGACTTGTCTAAACTTCAGCGCGTTGAGGTCTAAACGTAAGAGGCGGAGCTTCACGTGCCGTGTGACTCTACTGCCCTGTGGCGGGACGCCAGTGGTGTTTCTGAAGTGACATCTTATACAGCGTCATCATTCCAGTACCGCCAGCACTCAGTGATACCCAGATACCAAACGTACTGTCACTGCGTTTACTGCGGGCTGTCTGCTGTCTGGTGTGTGTGTGTGTGTGTGTGTGTATTAGATATAATGCAGTTTACAGTTATTTCCTTTCTGTTTCCTTACTGTTTCTTCTACTTCTTTTAAATTTGATATATTATAGAAATTATAGAAAATATATTTAAATAAATATCTTTTTTTGTTCTTATGCCATTTTGCACCCACCAACTAGCTAGCCTCCCCTGTCATACACAAACTGCCAACTGTGGAGGGTGTGGTGAGAACATTCTTCCTGTGAGACAATGTCCATGATTGGCTCGTGTTGCAGTGAATGACAGGGGGTGTAGTGTGGTACAGGAGATTTGCTGATGAATCATACATCATATAATTGTGCGTGTACTGTATATTGTGAATTCCTAAAGTATTGGTATTGTGCTGTTACATTTCTAGCTCCAGAGATGCAAGTGTGTGTACTGTGAATTGTGAAGGCTTAAAGTATTGATTTTGTGCTGTTAAAATTCTAGCTCCAGTGTGTGTGTGTGTGTGTGTGTGTGTGTGTGTGTGTGTGTGTGTGTGTGTGTTAGCGTAATAGAAGGCCAGTTCACTGCAGCTGTGTCAGCTCTGTCACGGTGGATGCCACTTCCTGGGTTTGATGGATCGGAGATCTGGTCTGCAGCTCACAGGAAACTGCTCTGTTAATGGAGATCCAATCAGGAGGCCCCACACTGGGGATGACTGATGGTGTTCTCACTACAGCGTTGGTTAAATCATTGTTTCCAATGCGACTCCTGCCTGTGGTGAGCAATAGTCCTGGTGATTGATTCTTGAGCTGTATGTAGTGATGCTTCTGCATAATGCACTGCTGATGGTTGTTTTATTGTGACTATAATGGGGTTGTCCATATTTTCATTGTGGCTGAATTAATCAACTTGTATTCTGTTTTTGCTCTTGTCATTTCCAAAGGACCGATCACCTTCAGTCAAACTTTAAGGACTGAAGAACACTCGGTGTACAAAATGGCCAATGCTAGGGAGGATGTCAATATGATGCCAGTTACAATAGTGGCTATGATATTGTTTAAAACATTGTAGAATAATTATCTCCTATTGTGACATAACTGTCAAGAAATATGGTGTTCAGTATTATCACATTGCTAAAATATGATGAAAATGTTTTACACAAACACTGATGCATGTTAAATTTATTTGACCACAGGTATTACACTCACAGACCTTTTTTTTTTTTTACACCTCATACATTTAACAACAATTAAATCAACTACAGTTTTGACATGAAATTTGAAATGATTTATTAATTTTGTGTGAATTATAACCATCACTAAAACTGTTTGTTTGGAGTTTGTAGCTTTATAAGGCAAATATGTACAAATTCCCATTTACTATTAAAAGTACAACACGACCTAATATGCATATCAGATGAAGTGTACATTGATGTCCTGGGCATGCTTTGCAATGAAACGAAAAAACACCCACCGGCAAATGAAACAAACCCATTAAAAGCATTGACGGGCACAGAGCATAAAGGAATCTGACTCCTCCAGAGGTAGCTGGGGAGCAGTGGGGAGCTCAGCTGTCCAGTGCCCAGTCTCAGGAGCCTCCTCTGGGCCGGAGTTAGGAGGGCCGGCCGGGTCAGAACGCCTGGGTGGTCAGCCTTGTTAACGTCCAACCCAGCGAGCGTCAGGTTTCTCTAACACATTTTGAGTGGAGTCCTGTGCTTTGGGAGTTGGGGCTGGACAGAACCTGCAGCAGGGCAGCGGGGCGAGTGGTTTGGGCGAGGGACCGTTCCCTAACTCACGGCTCAAGGGACCGTGTGGATGTTAGTTGGGGTATAATAACGACACTGTGACGACATGCTAAGAACGTGGAGGTGAGAGATGAGCGGTGCAGAGGTCAGGGTGGGTGTTAGGGGTCGAGGTTGTGGGGTGGATGACCTACAGTTGTTTCCTTCAGCGTTTAACCTTTGACACTAGACAGAGCTGGGCCGGCGCTGTCGAGCGTAGAGCAGTGAGAGGAGCATGGGGAAGTGTGTGTGAGTTACATGCCTGCGAAGATGTGATGAAGAGCTGACGATACTTCAGTGATCTCCTCGACGCTACGTGTGCGTGTCTAATACACGTTCCCTCAGCACGTGCTGAAGTGGCAGGTGTGAATTCTCTCTGGATTAAGGATCTCCTCTCCTGCCCTCTCCGTACTCTCTCTGCGCTTTGGAGTTCTTTTACAATGACGAGAGATTGCTGTTCTTTGAGCTCTGTGCCTCTTTTTTCACTCGAATGATTCTACACTGTTTTTCACTCCGGGCTTTTATCTGTTTAAATGAGGGGGGAGGATGAAGGTGGTTCAGTCTTCCTCTTCCATTCCGTTCTCTCCCCACATGGACCACCCTACCAAACACACCCCACTCCCTCTGCTCCGGCTCCAATAAATCTCTCATCACTGGGTTCTTTCTGCATCCCATTGTGTGCGTGTGTGTGTGTGTGTGTGTGTGTGTGTGTGTGTGTGTGTGTGTGTGTGTGTGTGTGTGCGCCATACACACACATGCCACCCACATGTGTGCTTGAAGAACAGTGAGTAAAGATAGAATGAGTGAAAAGACTGTGTGTGTGTGTGTGTGTGTGTGTGTGTGTGTGAGAAAGAGAGAGAGAGAGAGAGAGAGAGAGGTGGACACAGTAGTGAAATGCCTTTAACAGGCTGGCCATCTCTCACTGCCTGTGCTATTTTCCTGTGGGGCCTTGCTTCCTGATGGGCTGCTAAAGAACCTCCCTCATACACTCCCTCCAAACCTCCACCATTGTTCCTCTGAAACTGAGAGGAGGAGAAGGGAGTGGAGCCACAGTGCTGGTGTCAGAGCGGAGGAGCGGAGGGCTTTGGAGCCGAAGGCCGCTTTGTGCTTTTGTCCTTTTTGTACTACCAATGACATATTTCCTCAGGACTGAGGGCCCATGTAGCTCTGAGACACCAGACCCCCCACCCCCCACCGCTCCCCCCGATAAGCATAAAGCAGATAGATCATCACAGAAACGAGAAAACAAAGGGATGAACCTTTATTAAATCTCTCTGTTCCTTCACGGCCTCTTCCCAGGGCTTTCTTAATAACCCAGAACTAATGCCTGCACTTCATGTGCAAATATTTGAGTCCATCTCCAAAGGCTTCATCAGGTCGATGAGTGCCAGTGATATTACCATGTCTCGTGAGTACTGGGAGAGCCTTCAGATTGGCCCCTGTACCCCATCACATTTGCCCAAGTCTGGACTCACGGCAGAGTGCTTTTAATAACTACTCGCGCTTCTATGAATTTGTCTTTCCATTGATTTAGGGCCTCAAATGTTTTATATTGCTTCTTAGAAGATTTGCCAAGATCTTCTAGATCTTTTTGTAGAACTCTCTTGCACCTTCTGTCTCAAGTTTATTTTTGAGATCATTGTTTTGCAGAAAGCATCACACCAAATTGGACCCACTTAATTAGGAACATGAACAACTTGTGTGTGTGTGTGTGTGTGTGTGTGTGTGTGTGTGTGTGTGTGTGTGTACATGTGTGAGTGTATGCCTGCATGAGTGTGTTCATGTGTGTGTGTGTGTGTGTGTGTATGTGTGGGTACACTGACTGGAGCATGGGCAGCATCAATGCTAATTAGCCAGTGGTGGGTTAGCGTACATAAATAGCTAACGAGTGTGTTACCATTTTTGAACAGATCAACGACACATATAATGGGCACATAAATTCTCATTTATAGGTCATAATCTGGCATCTATTTACCCAGACACCCCAATTAAATGGCTTTCAGGCGTCCGAAGGGATTCTCCTGCTCTGGCCTGCCAGTTGAGACCTGCCATTAGGGTCTCCTCCAGCCCGCTGATGGCGTGATATGGGGGGGGTTTGAATCATAAATGTCAGGAAGCACCAGGGGGTGAGGGGCGTAGTGACTGCTGGGCTGTGGTCCAGCCTACCTGCTGGGCATGTTCTAGCCGCTCGGAGGAATGCCGTCCAGCTAATAAAAATGAAGGAAAACAAGACCAGCTTTGTTTTTTCTGCAGGTTCCTTCAGGAAAAAAAAAATCATTCAGCCCTTCTCAGGCAAGCATCCTCAAAGTGTCCGAGAGCAGCATGGTTCACAGAGTCTGGTCACTCCTGCATTAAAAGTGCTTTCCTGCTTTGTGCAGAAGCCTTGCTCCTACTGCGAGCTCGGGATGTCGCTGGCCGTGGGAAGTCTCGTTAGTTCTGCCTTACTGACTTTCAGAGCGGTCCAAGGAGCCGGAAGAGGCCGTGTCAGATCAGGCGGCCAGCGAGGAGCCCTCACGTTCAGCAGGTAGTGCTTGGAGCGCACAGATGGAGGGCCCTTTCAGCCGCTGGACGCATGAAGCCCCATAAAACTTGTCTGGGAAGAACTGGACATGCTCAGGTTAGCTTGTCAGCATGTTTAGACACTCCAGAGATTATCTGTTTGCACTAGGGACAAATGCCCTAATCGTGGAGACCCATGGACAGGCCAGGAAGTGGGCCTTGGGGCTGCTGGTGATGTGACCTGTGTTGCAGTCAGTCACGTCCTTGTGCCAGTGGTGTGTAGCTCGTGATGGGGAGTTTAAGGATTGCACATCCTGCTTGCACACTGCTGCCCTTGAGAGGCTAAATTAGCCTATTGTAGATACTGACCAGACCAATGCAAACCCTGTGCAGGACGCACTGGCCACTGGGATGATCACCACTGATGCTTCCAATCGATTTAAGGAACGAGGAGCGAAGAATGGCCAAACCGATATGAATGAAACCCTACTGACACACAGCATGCAGCCGTCTCCACGGCAGCAGTGCACGCAGCCATGGAAACAGATGAGCTGTATTTTTCCTTTTTTTTTTTATATACGATGCTTCTGTCCATGGCTCTGGGGTGAGATATCCTGCTTTCTTCCTGTGGGGGTTAATGCACTTTTTCAGAAGCTGTTTGGAATCGCTCATTCTATCCTGTTCACTAGTGCCCTGTACTCACTCTTTTCCCTCTGAAGTGATGCCCGCTGCGACCGCGGCATCTCCTGGTCCAACTGAAGCTCTGGGCCAGTGTGGATGGCGAGGTTCTCTGCGTGTGAGAGGCGAGGCCTGACCTTCATTCCCCGCAGTCACGCATCGTCATCATTTATTCAAGCATTCACTCTCCCGTGGTCCTTCAACCCATTTCATTACCATTATACCATAACGACAGAACTCAGTTATGCCACTATGTCTCTGTGAATGGTTGTGACTGTAATTCCACCAATGAGAGTGAGTGTAATTTCACGTCAGTCTGCTCTTATGTGTGATTGACCTTTTAGGGCAGGAGTGTGGGGTCATGGAGACGCTGTGATAATGTATCTTATGGGATGCATCTGGGTGAATGCCACCGACCCAGCAGAATTGGAGTACTAACATTTTGACCCACTATAGATAAGAATTCTGTAGGAAAGTATATTGAATGCTTCTTCCAGAAGCATTCAATATACCAGAAGCAAACATTTAGCCAGAAGCAAACATTGTAGTTATGAACAAAAAAGCACAATACAGAAGATGATGTTCATCTAAATGAAACAACTTTACTAAATTCCTCCATGGATCTGTTCCATTTGAATGTTTTATGTCTTTGCCAGAGAACTAACTATTGTATTGAACACCAGGACCTTTCCTCATTACCTCTTGTTTTTGTGCTAGGAAGTAACATTTTTGTGCTCAGTAACAACAGTGTATACTAATTTAGAACTGAGTGCTGGGTGGAGTCCATGTGTTGGGTAAAATCTTGATGTGCAAGGTCAGAGCTCGGGGTGGAGGTGGGTCTGCTAGGTAATGACTGTGTTGCAGGTAGTGACTCAGTATGCCAGGTTATGACTCAGGTTGTTCGATACAAACTCATTCCATGCTGGCTGTGGACCAGAACTGAAGACTCTGTGTGTGTGTGTGTGTGTGTGTGTGTGTGTGTGTGTGTGTGTGTGTGTGTTCGTTCAAGTATTTGTGTGTGTTCGGACATGTGTGGTTGTTGGTATGCTAGAAAACATACCCCATATTAAATTTAACAAATGTTATATTCTTCTACTGTTATACTGGCTGCTAGGTCAGTGTTGTATGTTCACACACCCACTGTGTGCCATGTACTGCTGTGTTTCTCTGTCCTCTGGATTATTGGTTCAGTATTTTGTATTTACTGTTGGTTACACATGTGTTCTTTTGTGTAGCACGCTCTGGCCCTCTTATTTCATTTCACTGTGTACTTGTATATAGTGGGAATGACTCTCTCCCTGCTGCCGTAGCTGTGGACCGCCTGTTTTGCTTTTAGACAGACTGGAGTGTGTGAAGAGCCCAAACCCCTGGCCGGGTCGGCTGGCCCGAAGAGCGAGGACGGCGGTTCTGAAAGATTTTAAGGAGATGTTCTCCAATAGGAAAATACACATGGTTTTCTTATAGGGAGTCTCAGTCTGTTTTGGTGTTTTGTTTATATTTTCTCAGCCACCACTCAAAGATAAATGTTTATTGCTTTGTGCTATAAAATCCAGTTATAAAACATTTAGTTAAAATATGTTAAATTGTTAATATATATGTTATATTTTATTAGACGCTTAAACTTACAAACACACACCCCCCATCTCATATTATCATACATCATAGTCTGAATAATCACTATGGCTAATGCATCATGACTAATGAACTCCACAAATGGATCATTTGGTAGTCGCTTATTTTCCACACAAATCAATTAATTAATCGATCAGTGGCTTTCTTCCTCAATGAATTATATAGTAAGAAATGTGTTCTTCACTTCATCCAGTCCTGGTGCTCCAGTACTGACTGCAGTACTGACTGAAGGGACCACTGACGTATGTGAAGTTCACTTCTTGCAAGCTCCGTCCTTACTGTGTTGTTTTCCAGAAACTTCCACAACTATTGGGGGCAGGGGGAGGGCTGTGTGTATGTGGAGGTGTGGCCAGAGCTGTATAGTGTGATGGAAGGTTCTATCTAGACACGCAACGAGTCAGCCAAGCTTCAGATGTGTGTTGCTCTGCGCAGTGACTCTGTTGTTGATCTGGTGTTACTGTTTTGATCTGCGTCTGCGGTCGGGGTAAAGATGGCAGTGGTCGTCTTTACAGAGATCTTTAATGATCCCACTGCACAGCTCCAGCCCTGAAGAGGGCAGTGGCGAGAGTGTCTGGTCCGATCAGCGAGCCAAACCGCCGGCGCCAGCCTCATGGGGCGATAATCTGGTGACGGTGGAGCGGATCAGGGCGAACCTGTGACTCTCCCACCCCATGGGTGTCCTGAATCCAACAAAACGCTAATCACCAAACAGCTACCGACATGCTAACAACTTCATTCAGCTGTTTGTTGATTTATATAAATTATTTATTTATTTATTTGTTTGTTTTTATTGAACACTGCGACTGTGTCCCTCCTTAATATAATTGTGTAAAGTTGTAAAGTTAGCCTATAGCACTTTTTCAGTAAACCCTGTTTTAAAGCTCCTCCTGTCTTGCGTGCCCCTTTCATTACACCCCCCCCCCCCCCCCCCCGGTGTTTTTGCCCGCACACATCTGGAAACGGGCCTGGGCGGCTGCTTAGGTGTTAATAGGTTTGAAGGTCTGCTAATGGGGACAGACTGGAAAGGAGGTGAGGTAGCCTGTTTCATGTTAGCCATGAATTAGCCAGGGAGCTGTCAGGACTCATTCTGTCATACGCTGTCCATAAGGTGGACTCCAAGGTGCAGAGTCCAGCGGGGCGGAGACATCCTGTCCTCAGTCCCCCGAGCCTGACCAGGGCAGTGCCTTCATCAATCACCAACTCATACCAGCCATGTCCTTTAACACCTCATTCTTTCCATCTAGTATTCTGTAGTGGTTTTGATTTGAAGTCGTAGACATTCGATCTCCATGCTACCTATGAACGGGACAAATGATATCATGCTAAGTGATCACATTATTGTTCCTTGGCTAGAGAGTTTTGCACTTAGTGTGGGTGCAGCAAAGTATGTATAACAAATCTCGTATGTTTAGGCAAAGCTTGTGTAATTGCCTTCAACTCCTGAACTGTTTGAAGGAGCAGCACGGTTGTTTCAGGGTGAGCTCCCTCTCCTCTCTCTCTGTCCAATTAGGAATGAAAATTGCTGCCAATGCCCAAGAAAAATAAACTGCTCTCCATGCATTATTACAGTGTTTTACTTTAGTCACTCATTATAGTGCTATTATCTTTCTCTGGCTCACAGCTGCTTTCATACAAAGGCATTGCAATGGAACAGTCTTTTAAATCACGTGTAGCTAAGTGAACCTAAAGCGCCACACACACACACACACACACACACACACACACACACACACACACACACACACACACACACACACAGAGCTTTTCAGTGCATCTTTGGCTTGGTGATTACAGTCCAGGAGAGTCCGCTGGAGTCATTACTCCTAAAGGGTCTATTTAAGAAAATGGGGGTAATAGAGAGTGAAGGTCTGTTGTAGTGCACAGCCATTCTTCATGGTCCTGGCCCATCTCTAGGGCACTCTGGGGTGGGGTCAGCAGACGAGAAGTGGGGTTTGGGGGTGGGGGGGTAGTTAGGTGTTCTGGGTGTGAGAGGGAGAGACTGGGGTGCTCCATGCATCCCTCAGCGTCTGCTCTGGGTTGCCAGATCATGATGGCGTTTACCCCTTACTTCAAAGCAGCGTTGCAGGAATGTTGCCGGCTCTTCTGTCGAGCCTCATCTTCAAAGACAACATTTCCCCCATCCAGCCCCCCCCCCCCCCCCCAATCCAGCCCCCCCCCCCCCTCCCCCACACAGTCCACAACCTCGCCTCCATGTGCCCCATAAAATGACGCGTAACTTTAAACCTAAATTAGATGGGGTGTTTACAAGTCAGGGATGGAAAGGTCCTTCTGAAAGTATGTGCGTTTGGCCTGGGAGATGAATTCCTCCTCCTTTCCACTTATAGTCAGGCGCATTTGTCTTTGAACAAGTGTCCTATTGTGTCCTATTATGTTGCGATGTTGAGCCAAGCCAGCGTTTTAGCGGAGCTGCAATCCTCCGATTAGGTCTTCCTAAGCACAGGGATTACATGCCATGTGGAGGAGGCTCCAGGGAGCTCGGCGTGCCACCCCTCGCTCTCCAGCCGCTTCGCTAGCCAGATCTGCATCCACCTGCTGTAGAGCTGACATTTTGGCTCCCAGCATGGGTGTTGGTTGCAGTGGGGAGCACTGTGTTGAGCAGAGGAGGATTTGCAGCTGCGTGAGCCAGCAGTGCCCACACTACACACTCCGGGTTCTGCCCCTGCTGTTCCTGGCATGGGGCTCTCCACCGGCCAATCTGGCCATATAAATAACTCCCTCTCTCGCGCGCACACGTACACACACACACACACACACACACACACACACACACACACACACACACACACACACACTGTTATCTTTCTCTCTCCTATTCTCTATATCTCTGAAGCCATGTGGTGCAAATTCTATTCAATAACACTTTCGCAAAGTTCTTCAGCTCTCAGCCGAATGAAGTTAGGGGACGCCTTCCTCCTGCGGACTTGTGTGGAAGGACCAATCGAATGAGGATCAATATGTTTATCCCACGAGCACTTGGCCAAAAAAAGTTATGTGCCGCTTATTACTGAGAATGTCACCTCAAGGATTTTTGCTTGTACGACTTTAAAATAACTTCATAAATCTCTCATAGACTTAATGAAATGGGTCTCTGTGACCTTATCGACACATTTAATTATTCACAGGTGAAATGTTGCAGCCTTAAGAAGAACAGCGTTAACAGGTTTATGGTGCCAAATATCCTCCTTTTATCCTCAGGGGAGGGCTGCCAAAAAAGATGGCTCCCCGCTGGAACGGGCGGCACTGCCAGCCAAGCAGACACTTAAGCACATCACACACCTTTCTCCCCAACACGCAGAGCTGAAAGTTTGGCAGACAATGTTTGACACACACACACACACACACAGTGGCGTGCGTGCACACACACCCTCTTGGCTGCGTGTGAGAGGGCGGTGTAAGGTAGAGGAGCTGAACTCTGGCCCAGGGCAGGGCTCTTAGCCCCCGCGCTCGGCTCTGCCCCAGCCTGTCATCACAAGTGCCAATTAGTGCTGATTAGGGGGCGTTGTGGAGGCAGTCGACAGCTGTAGAGTGCCAAGCCCTCACAGGCATTCGGCCTCTCTCTCTCTCTCTCTCTCTCTCTCTCTCTCCCCCTCACTCCTTCCCTCTCTCTCTTCCTCTCTGTTCCTTTATCTCTCTGTCTCTTTGTCTTCCCCTCTATTCGCCCAGTACACACGCTCTCTCTCTCTCTCTCTCTCTCTCTCCCTCACTCCTTCCCTCTCTCTCTTCCTCTCTGTTCCTTTATCTCTCTGTCTCTTTGTCTTCCCCTCTATTCGCCCAGTACTCTCTCTCTCTCTCTTTCTCTCTCTCTCTCTCTCTCTCTCTCTCTCTCTCTCTCTCTCTCTCTCTCTGCCCCCGTCTCTCCACCACACTCCTGTCTCCTCTTTGTGACTCCTTGCTCAAGGTCGAGTTAGACGTGACTAGAAGGATCTCACTCTTCACAACGAGAGCCCTCATCTCAGGCTCATGGTAATGTGGACTGAGTTTGAGCTCTGCGTTTGTGATAAAGTGCAGTTTGTTTACGTGCCAGTAGGTGGAGTCAGACTTTGTCAGAATCAACACTGAAGGAAGTCAGTGAAATAAAGCTATAGTGGGCCTTTGGGCCTGACTTCAGCTTCCTGCACATATTTTATGAGGCACTCTTATTGTGTTTAGATTCTCAAAGAGGAGAACGGGAAGAGGTGTGTAGTGTGTAGAACCACCCCCACCCTTCCTGTCCCCTGCTGTCAACCCAGACATTAATAATCCATGTCCTCACGCAATTAATCCTGTGTTCATAACTGACACGGCAAGCTCTATCGGAGAAAAACATAAATATGGGTTCTTGCTGTGAGGTTGCCTGGGGTCGTCGTGGGAACCAGCTAGCCTTTCCCGCTCGTGTCACTCTTCTCCAAACAGGCGGCGAGCGACTCTGAAGGTCGTTTGGGAGCGCGAGGCCGAGGTCGTGTACGTAGGGAGAGAGAGTGCTGCAGCTTTCCTCTTCAAGCCTGAATCACTTCATCCATCACCGGGTTTGATAAGGAGGAGCTTTAATTACACGCCTTCACCCCAGGACGCTGCCACCCTCCCTCCTGCTCATCCCCCCCCCAGCGGAGCTGCCTCTACCTGGGATGTGGAGAGGCGCGTGCCTCCTCCTCTTCTCCTCCTCCTCCCTCCTCCTCCCGCCTACACGTCTGAGATGTGCTAAAACCGAGGCAGCAGTAAATCAATACTGGCCTAATTCTGAATAATTGAGGTTATTACAGTGGAGTCACGCGCTCGGTGACCCCCCCCCCCCACCCCCCCACGTCTCTCCCGCCTCTCCCATCACAAATGTGAGTAATTAAAGAATGAAAAACGCTTGTTTAGTTCTGTTCAGGTCTCTCTTCAGCGGAGCACCGCTCGGACGTGAGCGTGCATATCCCAACAGCGTCGCGCAGTCGGTGCGACCTCTGACCCCAGCCCGGCCCCGCAGCCGCCTGTGATTTCCTCTCATTGGGCTGCGGGGTGGCCGGCCACACCCCCCCCTCTCTCCGAGACTTTGTAGCGTTGGGCGTAGAGGGGAAGAGGGAGCGTTAAGAGATCCGTTGAACTGAGGAGGTCCAACCTGCCTGTGCGCGTGCGGGACGCTAGAGGGCTCCCGCTGCATGTGGAAGGCTCTGCCTGCTTGCCAAGGAGCTGCTGGCTCTGAGCATCAGTCTCCTCCTCCTCCTCTTCCTCCTCCTCCTCTTCCTCCTGCTCATACCAGTCCCAACTTTACAAGCACAGGGTTTTTATTTTTTTTTTATATCAAACCATTAACTAGCCTCAAATGAAATGTGGGAGTTACGAGCAGAGGCAGGCAGGCACTTTTGGCGGACGTAAAGAGGAAGAGGGTGTGGTATACGGGTAGGCCCCGCCCACATGCACCTGGAGCACAATGACACAGAGGGCAGTAAAAGTAAAGCCTCATTAAAGTCTCCTAAAGAGTGATGTCGTGCCAGAGTTGAGCAGAGCGGTTCAAAGGTCACAGGTTCAACGGCCCCTGGCGTCCTGTGCGTGGCCATCGAGCAGGAGGCTCGGACCTCCGTGATGTAGAGAGGAGGGTGGACACATACTGGGATAAACTGAAGGGGGCATCTGGGTAACGGGCAGAAGATGGTGCAGAAGACGGGGTGACAAATCCACCTCTGATCGAGCTTCAGATACACCTGTGTGCAGAAACCACCTCACTTGCTGTTTCTCTCTCCAGCTCACACACACACACACACACACACACACACACACACACACACACACACACACACACACACACACACCACCGGAGCATCCTGTATCATTACTGTTGGATCGAGGCCTCTGTGTAGCACACAGAACAAGTCTGTTTGGCCTGACTGCCAGTCTTCCAAACACAGACAGGAAGCAGGTCCTCACTGATGGATCGAGGGTCGTCATTGCTGCTGTTTCCTGTTCAGTCTTTTGGAGCCCTTTGAACTGAGATGAGCAGCAGGATTTAGTGCTCGTAGTGGGGATTGTTTACTTGTGCACTTCAGTTAAGACTCCCCCCCTCCCCAACCCTGAGTCTGGGTCTCTCCCCCCCCACCAGCCCTGAATCTGGGTCTCTCTCGTGGCCTGTTGCTCTGTCCTCCCCTCACTCCCCAGAATCCACTCTGTCTGTCTCTCTGCTCTTCTGTCTTTCTGTCTCTGCCTGCATTGTGTTCACATGAGGTCTACTGAATGAGCCACACGTATCAGCACTAAAATGGGATTAGATTTACAGTAATACTCCTAGCTAGTAATACTAACTCTCCTAGCTAATACTAATACTCCTACACAATAATACTAATACTGCTAGCTAATACTAATGCTAATACTCCTACACAATAATACTAATACTGCTAGCTAATACTAATACTCCTACACAATAATACTAATACTGCTAGCTAATACTAATGCTAATACTCCTACACAATAGCCTAATACTAATACTGCTAGCTAATACTAATGCTAATACTCCTACACAGTAATACTAATACTGCTAGCTAAGCAGAAGTGGGACTTTGGTAGAAGAGGAGATCCTCATTTCTCAGCTCTCGGAGTGCTGCTCATATCTCCATGGTTCCCTGTGGACGATGGCTTCCCTGGTTACTGATGCTGGGTAATGATGAGACTTTCACTTGAGATCGTAGCAGTCCAGGACAGTCCTGCTGCCAGGTTGAGTGTGTGTGTGTGTGTGTGTGTGTGTGTGTGTGTGTGTGTGTGTGTGTGTGAGCTGTTTATGGGTCATTTGACAGTGGACTTTGGGGACTAGCACAGGCAAACCTTTTGGCATGTGTCTGCCAGATAAGAGTAGAGTCTCTCTCTCCCTCTCTCTCTTTCTCTATCTCTCTCTCTCTCTCTCTCTCTGCCCCCTCTCAGGGGTAAAAGTCTTTGAAGGTAGAGAGGGCAGACAGTCCTGAATGTCGGGGGAGGGGGTACAGAGCCACGCCCGTCTACTTGATTTCATCACAGAGGTGAAATCTGCCCTGTCTTCTCCATACCCCACCTCCACCCTCTGTGTCCTGGACCTCTGCCCTCTGTCCAGTACAGTCATACAAGATTATGCTCTGATTGGCCACTGAGTCACTGCTGTTTCATGTGTCTGTGGGTGCGTCTGTGGTGCGTCTGTGGTGCGGAGTTCCCCGGACCTGGAGTCACTATGTGTTGGGCCACGTTTACTCAGCTGAGGTGAAGACATGAGATGGTTATCTGGGTGGGTGTGTAGCTACATCGCATCACCTCAGAACATAAAGGTATCGAAATACATCAGCATCCAGTAAATGTCGTGAGGGATTAATTCTTCCGTTAACTTAAGTACGTTTGTGGTGGGCGGCTACAGCTGCTTGTGGTGTTCCAGTGGAGACTTTAGCCACAGGAGGGACTCTACGACATGCTCAGGTTAGGCTGTGCGGTCCTGTCTCTGCTTGGCTCCGGTGTTTTTCTTTTTTAATTTATGGGCTAGTGATGGAGAATCCCAATGCTACAAGGAGAATGCTGAAATGAATCACTGCAGAACCAACACCCATAACATTCCCTAGAATAGATTTGTGCTGAAATGATTCTCCTGTGCGTTAAACTGTCAGTGACGTGCAAGACGCCTTCCGCCTCACTGCTGTCCATCGCCACTCGCCGACCCTAGGGAAGGCACGGTGTCTCCTCTGCCTGCTGGACCTCGTCTTCACACGGGCCTTTGGTCGGCACGGTCCTGGAGGTGAAGCTTGAACGCCTTCTCCTGTGTCGCACAGACACGGTGGGCGGTGGACCTGTGGAGACGTGGCCAGTGGTGGAGACGTGGCCAGCTGCTGTTCGGCAGGGCGGGGTGGTGATGCGAGGCAGAGTGAAGGACACGGCTCCCTCCTCCCTGCGCTCCTCCTTACGGCTCCTCCTTACGGCTCCTAAGACACGGCTCCCTCCTCCCTGCGGTCCTCCTTACGGCCGCTCCGGCCTGAGAACCACTGGGCGCCGGAGGCCCTCAGCACGTGAACTGTTTCTCTCGTTTTGGGGATTGTCGTGCCTCGTATACACACACAACACCCCCCCCCCCCCCCCCCCCCAGCATCAGACGGCTCCCTGGACGAAGGGTTTAATTACTCTCCTTTTGGCTTTGTGCATAGCCGATGAAGGGCTGAAGGACGTTTTTCCTAATATGGGTTTTTCAGATGCCTGTGTTGGACTATAGCACTGGAATATTAATATACACACTGTGTGTGTGAGTGAGTAAGAGAGGGAGCGAGACAGTTACCATTCAGCAGCTGAATAAAAGGAGAGGGTAGTTGTGTGTGTGTGTGTGTGTGTGTGTGTGTGTGTGTGTGTGTGTGTGTGTGCTGGGGGGGCTGTGTGTTGAGGGGGTTGTGGCAGGCTAATTTGATTGATTCATTTCCTAAGGCCACTTCACAAGCACAGTGCCTGAAGGTGCTTTTAAAGAACTATAATTAGACAGTAAGATGAATCGGGGCACAAAGGAAAATCAATAGGGAGTATCATAAACAATACATTAGTTAGCCAAGGCTGAGTTTGTTAGCGCTTGTGCTTTCAATATATTTAATGTAAACAAGAGAATCAGGTTTCCAAACTATTTATCCTTATATTGCTGTCATTACGAAACAAGGATTATGTCTATTTTTGTTTTCCCGTAGCTGGTGTTTAGACTGTTGCCTTAAGCAGTGCAGATTAAAGATCTCACATTGCCTCAGTCTATGTCGTCCAGTCGAACACTTGTGGGGCTGTCGTAGCCTGAGATGGGCCCTGTGTCTCAATGCTGTTCACTGTGCCACTCGTTTGTCCCCAGCTGCTGCTGGGCCCTGACGTCTCCTGCGTGAGGACTCCTGTAAGGGCTATGGCAGGTTTGATTTCCCCTCCCTGGTCAGCACACATTAGCTTAGCTTTACTCGCACAGCAGCGGGAACCTGCCAAGCCCAGAGCCAGCTCTAGTTCTCCTTTGAAAAGAGCAGCACCTGTGAGGATGAGCAAAAGTTGAAATTGCCTTAACACAGAGGAGGGGTGGACTTACTGGAGTTTTCCCATTTACTCAGCAGAGTGTGTAGGTAGCGTAGCAGCGGTATACGGCCGTGAAGCGGCACTCGGGTTTTCTTCGTCTTCTTTTTCTCCTCCTCCTCCCCCCTTGGTTCCTGCAGCACAGGAGAAACTTCAAAGGGTGCTGCTCAGAGAAGCCCTCGGCCCAGGCGGATTTGAAAGGATGAGTCCTAATCTGTTTCAACTTTGCTTGCACTGTGTATTTTCACACCTCCTTGTCTCTGGGTAACCCCCCCTTCCCCTTCCCGTTCTTTGTAGAGGAAGAAAGGACCCCGCCTTAACACGTCCGCGTCTTACTGCATAAAGCGCAGGTGGAAGGCAATGACACCCTTTTGTCAGGCCTCAGATCAGTCGACTGTTCTTTGTGTGTCTGGTGTTCGAAGGAGAGGGGGCGGAGCCAATTGAAAGCATTTAATGAGTGAATGTTGGTGGTACTCGGTGGCGAGCTGGTTTGTATTTCACGCCGGTCCAGCATAGCAGCTGGTTTTGGGTGGTGTTTGGTGCCTGCTGTAGATGAGGGCTAGCCTCCCACCAGCAGGGCTGCGTCTCAGAGCAAAGACTCTGCTCACAGTGGGGCTTTTGAGATATTCATGAATCTAACGAACTGGCTGGTAGGCACTTGTCCATACTCACCCACGAGTGCTATTAGCGAAGAGCGGAGCCGTTCTCAGTACTGACCCGGATCCAGTGCAGACAGCAGCCACTGTCTTTGACCACTTGTGTGAGAGACGGCTAAAGCCATGACCTTTTAGAGGGTAGTGAGAAGTGTGGCCAGTGCCTGGCCAAAAACGGGGCTGAGCCTCACTGTGAACACCAGACACACGGCGTGACCTCCGGAGACCATCAGACCTTCTTCATCTTCATTCTGCGAAACTTTTGGAAGTAAAGGTTTAAGAGATGCACAAAGTTGTGGTTGGATGGATGGGCGTGGATGTTGGGGGTGATTAAAAGGTGAATGTGATAAGCCTGTTGTGTGCTTTACTGGAGGAGTCGCTAGGCTAGGCTAGGCTAGGCTAGGCTAGTTCTGCCCACTCTTCAAAGACGAGGAAAGTGAAACACGATGCTTCCATGGAGCCCAGTTGGCCTGTGCAGCGCAAAAGAAGATGTGCTCAGTGCTACGTAAATATGAGCCACGCCCCTTCACGTCTGCTCGGTAGAGCTCCTCCCAGCCCCGCCTCCACCACACGGCGGTGTGCCTTCTCCGCCTCTCCGTCGCCGTTGAGTGGATGGAGCGGTGGCGGGTGGAGCAGCGCCCACTGCATTCCCTGCGTCATGCTGTTATTTGAAATTGGTGTAATGCATAATGAGCGATGCAGAGTGAATCAGAAGGTAGGCTACAGGTGAGTGAGAGAGTGAGGAACACGGAGACCAGAAGCTGAGTGCGTGGCTTGTTTGGCAGAGTGATTTTAGTGCTGGGCAGCACTCTGACCAACAGAATTATGACTCACTGCTGACTTGTTGCTGTGCGCTGTAGTAGAACAACAGAAATGACATTATTAGCTGTAGAGGGTACGTCATGTCTTTCCTGACGGCCCTTAATGTACGAGGGCCCTGTAGTGCTCCATAGAGCTTAAACGATTAGGAGTCCATCAAATTGATTACCCATGGCAACCTGGATGATCCGTAGGGACGGATGTGTTCCAGAACCGTGGACTTTATTAGGACTGAACGGTGCCGTCTATTGTTGGGTAGTGGATATATCGTCTTTCTAGTACGTGTACAAACTGGAAATGGGGGGGGGGGGGGTGCAACTGTTCCAGTCAGGGCCTTGAAAACATCACACACCACGCGTACGGTCGCTGCACTCCCGCTTCGTGCTTACAGCTCATTTGTGAGGTTTGAAAATGCATAAAAAACACTGACAGATCTTTCACAGTTAGCCATAACGTTTCAGCCGCGCTGCTAACATCATTATCTGCTTCTGAACACCTTAGAAATGAGAGGATGTCAAAAGTTGTAGTTTTTTTTTTATGAGTAGGAGAGCACATTTTCTTTCAAACTTTTGCCCTCATTCTATCACCCACACGGTTGAGGCGGGATCCTTGTCTCTGAAGTACCAAGCCGTCGTCTCAGCACCGTCTCTCAGCGGCATTTGCATGGTAGAGATATTGCCTGGATGGAAATGATTGACTAGCCAAAATCAAATCATTTAATCCAGCTAAATGTTTCAGTCTGCTGAAGGGATGAATTCGGTTATTCCGCAACCTCTGGGACCAAAACTAGGTCAGATGTGTTTGGAGAAGGTCTGTAGTGTGTAATGGAGTTGAATGATTAAGGATGTATCATTCCCCTTGAAGCCTTCCTCTGCTGTGGAAGGACTGTCCTAACGGGGATGTAAGTTACACTTCATGCTTGGCAGAAGTCTTGCTCAGGGCACACACATATTTGTGCTCACATATTGACTCACCAGCTTATTGTGTTGCCCAGGCAGCACTCAGCCGTTTACTGTCCCTGTGCAGGCTCTCGGTGTTGTAGCTGAGGACACTCCCGTGGTGCACCGGCGCTCTCTCCTCTGCCTGACAGCCGTATGGAGCTGTGCCTCTCGCTGCTCTCGTCAGCTGCTAGCGGATCCACGGGGCCGCTGGGGTGATGGGGCATAGCTGCCCCCAGTGCCTTAGTTGCCCCCGGTGCTGTAGAGAAGGCCTCGGGGCTGAGGTGAACGCTCGCCTCCTGGTAATCGTGCCCCAGGGGGTGTGGTTGTTCCGCACGTGCCGAGGCAGAAAAGTGAGGGACCTTTTATTGCTTGTTCCTGTGGGCGATTGGGCCGCATTGCTAATTTATGCGCTCGTACTGAAATGTGGTTTAGGGTAAGAATGTGAAGGGAAAATCAAAATTTGACTGGGGGTGGGGGGGTGGGGTCAGAAGAGAGGAAAAACACAGCCTGACAGCCACAGGGCCGCCATTCACCTGCCCTGACTGGAGGTGGTGGGCAGGGCCCGTTTTTGCTCACTTTGGGTCTGCCTCATTTGCTGTGCCATTAAGCTTTTACACGAGACCCTGGGTTTTGGGTTTCAGTTCTGCCGTCCTGACTCACTTATTGGATTATGGTGGTGTCAGAAGCGGCTTCCGTCTGCTCTAAACATTATGAAATTGCTGTTGTCGGCTTGAGAAGCAGTTAGAAGTCACTAGTGATCGTTGACATTTGCGTCGGGTTTCAGAAGGTGCAGTGCAGTTCAAGGTGCCAGTCTTCATGCCCAGCATGATGTGTGTGATCACAGGCTGTCTGGGTCTGGGTGTCTGATGGGACAGGACAAAGATCAAAGAGAGCCCCCCCCCCCCCCCCCCACCCCCCGTCTTCACACGGTGCTTTCTCCCAAACCCATCCCAGATTCTCTTCTATGTCTGTCTCTCTGGTAGTGGGGTGAACGTTGAAGTGTGAACGAGTGGTCTGAGAGTTCTGCACTAGCCTGATACTTTCAGAGTGAAGGTCAGGATATCACAACACAAAGCTCTCTGGTTCTCCAGTTCTCTGGTTCTTTAGTTCTCTGGTTCTATGGCTCTCTGGTTCCAGACCTCTTGTGCACTTTGGTAAACGTTCCACCTCAGGATGGCGACACCATTTCAGTGATTAGGTGATGAGTCCCGTGGCCAGACCTGCCAGTGCTCCTCACATGACGTTAGTGTGGTGGTAATGTGTGCCGCTGGAATTGGCAGCAAATTACATCCAAAACTGTCATAGGTTCTAAAGGGCCATGTCTAATTTGCAGACTGCAGACGTGTGTGTGTGTGTGTGTGTGTGTGTGTGTTTCTAAAAGGTGGTTGGTATTGTGCACTATGTTTTGCCCTACTGCTTTTCTTGGGCAACTCTCCTAACACTACATTCTGTAACCTACCTCTGTAAGGTTTGAAATTGTTAGTCACTCTGGATAAGGAATGTAGATGTGTAAAAAGACTTGTATGGCAGTTTTTTTCTTAGCAGTGAAACTTGTCTGTAGCAAAGATTTTCTCGTAGGTTTTCCAGTGTTTAATAAGAACCTACAAGTAGGATGTGCTGCCATAGCAACAAGGGTAGGCCAGCAGTGCTGCCTGGAGTTCACACAGTTCAGTGAACATTAATATTTCTGCCCACAAAAACACACGCGTCCCGGTGTAACCAGGGGGAACACTGATGTTATGTAATGTTGTGGAGTTTTGTTTTGACGATGACTATTGTGTGGAAGCTCCTTTCATTTTGGTTCGGATCCGCAGGACTGCGCTGTCTTCATCATTGTTTTCCTCTCGGTTTCTGTTTCTGTGTGCTCTGCTATTGTGCTTCTCACAGAAGTTCTGGAAAGACGGGAGACTGACAGTTACGGCAATGGAAGACTCGTGGTTTGCATCTTTAAAAAATCTCCCCCCAGAGATGAAAACTAATGATGAATTTAAGATCTTATTTGTTCTGCATCTTTGCAAACGTTATATTATAGACATCCCTCTTCAGCACAAACAACAACGCACTGTGGCTTCATTTTTCTTCCCGATCCTGAGTATCTGTTTGCGACAGACATTAAAGCGATGAGGAGCGACTCCATCAGCTGGGGGGATGTGGTGCCCGTTCACATCTGCTAACTTTCCTTTAATAACAGAGTCATTTTTCTTAAGCTTGATGGATGGCGACGCCAAAATATCTACACTCGCTATCCGAGGCTCACTTGTTTGGATGCGATGCAGGAGGAGGCCAGATGGAGAGGGGAGTGGCCAGGCACGTTGGTGGACACGCCCTCCCTGCCCGATTGGGGTGTGGCCTGCTCCGCTGTTCTGCAAGCATGGTTCCCGCGCTGCCGGTGGTGCTGTTGTGGCCCCATGATCTTGCTGGTCTGGAAGCAATGAATGTGTGACGCAGGCAGTCTTGAGGGAGCCTGGAGACACCGCGTGAAGATGTTTACATCTACAAACATGAGAGCGGCAGCAGCAGTGAATCATCAGAACTCCTGAGAATCTGAACAAGTTCATTCTGGATGTTGGCTTCAAAAAATGAAGCAACATTTGCAAAACGAGAGTGTGTTCCTCATGCGGTTTATAAGATGTCTTCTGACGTCTGTTTTTGGATTAAAGAACAACCACATCCAGATACGTAATCGTTGGGTTCTCAAACCGAAGGGAAGGCTGCCTCCTTATTCAAAGGTTCTCTAGTTCACAGGAATGAGCTCCCCACTTAGCCCTGGTGCATTGTTGATTGAGCAGTGGTGTGAGGGGTGATGGGGTGTGTGTGTGTGTGTGTGGGGGGGGGGCGGGGGGGGGGGGGGGGGGGGGGGGGGGGGGGGGGGGGGGGGGGGGGGGGGGCAGCCGGAAGGTGATGGGGGGGCTGTGGTGTGTGCCTGGTACTGCATTCACCACCACATGAGTCAGAAACACTGCATGATGGGTAAACAGCAGCGTATCTGCTGATGAGAGCCGCCCTATGCACCAGCAAAGAGCTTTGGGAGAAATGAGACAAGTGAGGCATGATGAGTGTGTGTGTGTGTGTGTGTGTGTGTGTGTGTGTGTGTGTGTGTGTGTGTGTGTGTGTGTGTGTGTGTGTGTGTGTGTGTGTGTGTGTGTGTGTGTGTGTATGTGTCTATAAGAGTGTACTTGGTGCTGCATGAACAGCCACTTGTCAAAAGCTGTAAAAAAAACACAATTTTATGTCAAAGCATTCAGCGCTGTGAGATTGATATCTAAGTTTGGTCCTAAAGCTTAGCTTAGGGAATCACAATTGCCTCAGGAAAACTGCTTTGTGTGGCCATTCACACGAAACTGCTGTTCACTGGTAAACACTGTGCAGACATTGGCTACTGGAGTGAAGGACGAGGGAGTGGCTGAAGAACTGGACCACCCCTGATGCTCTCAGAGGCACTCTGAGGTACAAGGTGATGCTCCATGGATGTAGCTGCTGTCAAAGGTGTAGCTTCCTACAACCATCAGTCTGTAATGGGTACATGCCGTTGGGCGTGCCTCTGCCCAGGGGGCGTGGGGAGGGACCCTGGAAAAGTGTTGGAATCTACAGCAGTAATTACAGTTAAAAAACCATCAGGAACGTTCCACGTAATGATCCCAGCTGATTTATTACCACCTTCTAATGCTCTGTGAATCCAACATCACGACACGTTTGTAATGTGCATTACGCTTGACTGCTGTACTGAGGTGGTGCTAGTGCGGTTCACCACGTGTTTACATGGAGACGGTGGTGGAGGGGCGGGGCTTCTGTGGATCTTCGGGGTGGGGGTGGGGGTGGGGGGGCGGTGTTCGGCTGCTGGGCCTCACCTAAAAAAAATAAAAAATGCCTGGAAATCCATGGCAACTGCCACAAGATATTAAAGGAAATGTCAAGCAGATTACAGTAGCTGGAGACCCCCATCAGAGAGGGGGAGAGGGAGAGAGGGAGAGAGAGAGATGAACTGAAAGTGAGAAGAAGAGAGAGAGGCAAAGCAGGGGATAGCAGCATGGTGCAATTATCTCTAGTGTATTTAGTTAATACCCTTTAATTGGGCTTAGGAAACAAACGAGATGTCACTTTGAATTAGATTTATTGTAAACCATATGCCTGATTACTGAGGAAGACAGGGTGAGAGAGGGATGGAGAAAGGGAGAGGGAGGGAGAGAGGGAGGGAGAGAATGGAGAGAGGAAGAGCAGCAGCAGCAGTGGAGGGAGATTGAGGGAGGAGTGGATGGATGTTGAGTGAAATGTGTGGCTCCTGGAATTGCACTAGGTGTACAAGCAGCTGTATAGCTGTCTCTACAACACACACACACACACACGCACACACACACACACACACGCACACACACACACACACACGCACACACACACACACCACACACACCACTTGGCCTTTTCTCCCTTGCTCATTTTCCTCTTTCAACTCTCTCTCTCTCTCTCTCTCTCTCTCCCTTCTCCTCTCCTCATTCCAGTTTTCCAGTTTTCTTCTCTTTGTCTGGACTGAGGCCCCATAACGGAGCACACACACCGTCTGCTTGGCTGAGCGAGTGTGTGTGTGTGTGTGTGTGTGTGTGTGTGTGTGTGTGTGTGTGTGTGTGTGTGTGTGTGTGTGTGTGTGATAATCACCTGTCGTGCATGACTGTGTGTGCAGAGCTTTTGCTTTCACTCTGCTTCTCTGATTTCTCCTTTTCTCACTGTTTGATATTCTCTCCACAGTGTGTTCATGCCTTGGTGTGTGTGTATGTGTGGGTGTGTGGGTCTGTATGTGTGGGTGTGGGTGTATGTGTGGATGTGTTGCCAGCACTGTGTTAAGCTGGTACCTGGGCATCTCTAGTTGGCGTGGGGACTGGGCACCGGCAGCAGGTGGCACGGTGGCACAGAGCACTGGCACGGGCTTGAGGTTGGCACAGCTACCGCGTCTGCCTGAGTACCATGACAACGGCGCCCACTAAAGGTGGAAGAGTTGAAATCACTGAAGGATCAGAAAAAATAGTGTGTGTGTGTGTGTGTGTGTGTGTGTGTGTGTGTGTGTGTGTGTGTGTGTGTGTGTGTGTGTGTGTGTGTGTGTTCGTACTTCTTTCTGCTCATACTGTGCCGTGTGATAACTTTGAGAAGATGGCCACCAGATGGCCGTGCTGTAGGGTTTAACTGTACGTCTTACACGGGTGGGCGGGCCCGCTTAGGTGTGGCGGATGACGTGAGAACTGTTTGTGACGTGCTGCTGCCATGCCAGCTACTGAGCATGTGCAGATACATTTACATCACTGCAACTCCACAGACAGCCTGTGTTTGATCCAATCATGCCATTCGTTACCCTGAATGACCCCTGACCCTTCACTACCAGCATACTCTAGACCTGTCTGGAGCTTCCCTAGGTCACTGCTGCAGAGTGAGTGCGACGTGTCCGAGATGTTTGTAGTAAATGTCTGTCGTTTCTCGCAGCTGGTGGCGGTGTACGACGAGCAGGACCCACATCACGGAGGAGACGGCACCAGCGCCAGCTCCACGGGCAGCCAGAGCCCGGACGTGTTCAGCAGGGTGGAGTTGAGTTCCGACAGCCCGTCCGCCTTCCACCCCTACCAGAACAGCAGCGAGATCGAGGTCACGCCCACAGCCCTCCGTGCTAGTGAGTCTCTCCGCACGCACGCACGCACGCACGCACGCAGCAAAGCAGAAGTCAGAGCAGAAACATGGTAAATGGAATGATCTGTAAGTTGAGGAATTTGAGTGGGACATTGTTTAGGCAGGTGGGAGGCACTTCCAGAGAGCAGAGAAGTAATGAAACTTGCTCCCTCATACAGAGAGATTCAGAACCACGAAGAGATCCAGAACCACAGAAACTAACTCCCTCATACAGAGAGACCCAGATAAATGAGCAGGGTAATAAGACTGATGTTTGAACTACAGGGGCATTGCCAAAAGACAAAATGGCAAAAGATCAGCATGTCTAGGCTCGACTCAGACTGCCAGACCCCCCCAGCGTACATGCTGACGTTATAGTGAATGCTAGTATTTCACGTTACTATGTGATTGGGCCATTGACTTCACTTGTTATTGTGTCTCTCAGTGCTGCACAGTGGGAGGTCACAAGTGCAGCACCCCAGTGTGTGAACTAACTGTGTGTAGTAGTGCACTATGTAGGCGTCATCAAGTGACACCTCGACACCATATGTGCTGTAATGACGGGACTGATGGCTACTAGTAATCATTTAGCTCTACTGTCATTAGGTTAGGGTAGGGAGTCCAAACAGAGCAGTTCACTCTCACTCGGGCTGTCTACCTCATTACCTGTTTACCTCTCACTCGGGCTGTCTACCTCATTACCTGTTTACCTCTCACTCGGGCTGTCTACCTCATTACCTGTTTATCTCTCACTCGGGCTGTCTACCTCATTACCTGTCTACCTCTCACTCGGGCTGTCTACCTCATTACCTGTCTACCTCTCACTCGGGCTGTCTACCTCATTACCTGTCTACCTCTCACTCGGGCTGTCTACCTCATTACCTGTTTACCTCTCACTCATGGACTGTCTACCTCATTACCTGTCTACCTCTCACTCGGGCTGTCTACCTCATTACCTGTTTATCTCTCACTCGGGCTGTCTACCTCATTACCTGTCTACCTCTCACTCGGGCTGTCTACCTCATTACCTGTCTACCTCTCACTCGGGCTGTCTACCTCATTACCTGTCTACCTCTCACTCATGGACTGTCTACCTCATTACCTGTCTACCTCTCACTCGGGCTGTCTACCTCATTACTCATTAGTGCTCCTCACTACAGCTCTTCCTAATATGGATCAACAGCAGTGACCTCACATACTGTCTCTCAGTCTTTCTCTCTCTCACACACACACACACACACACACACACACACACACACACACACACACACACACACACACACACACACACAGAAATACAATTCACACAATCTTACCCTTTTTTTAATCTCACCCTCTCTCACACATGCATACACACACAGACACGCACTAGCACACTTACAAACACCCACACTTGTGCCTTCATACACACTCCAACTCTTACACATTCTCTAACACTTTCACATGTGCACACAGTTGCTCTCTGACTGTTCGGGCAGAAACGCTGGTGTGAGAGCTTAGGCTACAAGTCTTGGGTGTGTTTCTCATTTACCTGCATGTCTGTCCCACACCCAGTCCTGCCCCATCATGATGCCTCTGTCCCGCCCTTCTCCTGACACCCCTGCACCAATCCCACCCCTGCACCAATCCCACCCCTGCACCAATCCCACCCCTGACCTTCCCCATCCCTGACCTTCCCCACCCCTGCACCAATCCCACCCCTGCACCAATCCCACCCCTGACCTGCCCCACCCCTGCACCAATCCCACCCCTGCACCAATCCCACCCCTGACCTTCCCCACCCCTGCACCAATCCCATCCCTGCCCCTGCCCCTGCCCCTGCCCCATGTCTCCTGCATGTCTGCCCATCCCAAGTGCCCAGTCAAAAAGATAAAAAATTCCAAAACAAAAAAGATGAGGATGAGGTCAAGCAACTAATAACTGGACAGGAAATGAGATGTAAATTGCAGTAATGAATGTAATTAGCTTGTAATTATGTGAAATCAAGGCTCAGTTTGACTTGCCTCATGAAATCGTTGCGCAGAAAGTTTCAGGCTTTCAGCCGTTGTTATCTGGCATTGAATCTTAATCAAGTAAACTGAGACCTGATTGCAATTCAGAACAATGAGGCCCTCGGTTTCCTTGTTAATATTACAGAGATGCAGTTATCATTATTATATCACACAGCTTCCTCTAATTCAACATCATTTATTTTAATTTGAAGCTGTTGTTTAGCTACAATGCTTCTGCACTTAATGCTCAGCAAAGACCATCCCGTGCTACAACTCCTTCTGCCCCGCCTTAGCTGGAAACCCCCCCCCCACACACACACACACACACACACAGCTTGTTCAGCTGTGTCCATCATGTGCTGGGAGATAACCCGTTATCAGTGGCAGCTCGTCAGTAGGGGGCACTGGGGCACTGGGGCACCACCCCCATCAAATTACCCAGAGAATGAATGCTACTTAGACGCAGGCCCGTTGACAGTCTTGCTGGGGCCCGGGACAAGAAAGTTTCATGTGCCCCCCCCCCCCCCCCCCCCCCCCTTCCCCCCCGCGCACGTCATTTGAATTTTCTCTGTAGCAGACAATCCTTGAGTTATGGCATATAGTATATAATATAGCCACACATCAAAGCTGTTTCTGACAGCTGACTCTGGTTCGCGCGAAAATGACGTAATCGCAGTCGCACCGCCGTGCGCGAGGGCCTCACGCGCTGTTGATTCGCGAGATCGCGCGCCTCTCGAATTTTGTAACTTCGCGCGCGCCGCGCCTCAGCACAATGAACAAAGTCATATTTGCAGGGTTCATACACCTTTATAAGGTGGAATTCAAGCACTTGTACGTCACTTTCAAGGTCCATTTCAATATTTTCCAGCACGTTAAACTTAATTAAGTTAAATATTTATACATATAATCGAAATGATTGGAAATAATTCGCTTTTTATCACAGTATTTAATGGATGTTTATTTTCAAAACGCCCTCAAATCTTAACGTCCTTCACGAGAACTGTTCAGTCAGACAGCTATTTGTTGTGAAACGATGTAGTTACAATTTCAAACATTTTCAAGTACTTTAGCCTAAATTCCAGCACTTTTCAAACGTGGAACACAATGCAACATTAAAATTCGTTAGGTAAATATTTTTCCTTTCTTTTCTGCACTCCAGATTTCTGTATTTACTTAAACTATCCACCACTGTTTCCCGCTGTTGGGCGGGTACCAGCCGGTTACGGTCGGTGCTGGATCAAACCATTTTCCAGTGGGAGGCGGGGGTGTATGCACTTGTTGGAAAATATGCAGATAGGTAAAAAAAAACATATATATTTTAGCCATTGAGCTTATTTTGAGTACAGAATTATTTTATATTAATGAAAGATTTCAAGATTATTTAAAAATTATAGACTTTAAATAAAAAATAAATTGCTGGGCTCTTTGATGGGCCCCCCTGGCCCTGGGGCCCGGGACAACAGACCCGGTTGTCCCCCCCTGTCGACGGGGCTGCATAGACGTATGAACATTTGTAAATTATATATTGCAAAAGTATTGTGAAGCTAATAATACTGGCCATTATCTTTAAGATGAATATATTTTTTTATTTTGACTTTACATGTATAGCATATACTTCCTGTGTGTGGGGCACCAGACTGATGGGTGTCTATAGGTCCTTAAACTTTTGGCAAGCATGTGATCTGGAGAAGCTCTTTAAGTGGTTGCCATTTGCTGCTGTACATGCCTACTTTTATCGGTAGCCTATCAGTATAGTTAATTATTTTTCCTCATACGTGATTGTATTATCCATGACAATTTCTGTTAGCATTCTGACAGCTCATTAGCTGACCAAGAGGCCTCTTCACCAGGCGTTTGTTTGAAGAAAAAATGGATAAAGAAGCTTGTAATGGACAGACCCAATTTCAGGCTTTGTAATCAGGGTTGAAATCCTTGAAATCCTTAATGTTGCATTTTCCAGATTTTAAAAAGCTGGAATTTTGGCTAAAGTACTTGAAAATGCCTGAAATTAACTGCATTTCATTTCACAACAAATAGCTATCTGACTGAATGGTTTGCTTGTATTTCATTACAAATATATGTTACAAATACTTGTACCACCTCTTGTAATTCCAGCGGGAAACCTTGAGAGAACTTGGAGATGATGTGAAAATAAACTACCATTAGATAAAATATATGCCAGCTTGGAAGCAAAGTGGCTAGCAGAGCAAATACTAACCAAACGAGCATACAGTATATTTTAAGTATAAATTAATACACCAACATACTTATGTAATACACTCTTGTGCTATTACCAAACACAGTACAGTCTCGCTGGGATATGTGTGGTACCTTTTTTGTGTACCTGTGTGTATTGATTTTTCAGCTTGTTCCACAAAACTTTTAGGACCAGCTGCCCCTGCTTTATGTCTTCCTCACTACACGCACTGCACAACAAATCACCATGATCAGCCAAACCCTATACTATCCAGCATGACATCACCATGATCAGCCAAACCCCATACTAACCAGCATGACATCACCATGATCAGCCAAACCCCATACTATCCAGCATGACATCACCACGATCAGCCAAACCCCATACTAACCAGCATGACATCACCATGATCAGCCAAACCCCATACTAACCAGCATGACATCACCATGATCAGCCAAACCCCATACCAACCAGCATGACATCACCATGATCAGCCAAACCCCATACTAACCAGCATGACATCACCATGATCAGCCAAACCCCATACTAACCAGTAGGGGTGATCTGCAATAGTCACTGATTCGACTATTCGACTGGAGGACCCTAGTCGACTATGAACGTCATAGTCGAATGTACCATTCTGACTGCATGGGGGTGCCCAAGGATGCTGCTAAGCATTAGTTGTTACATTTGTTTTGTCAAATAAAATCATCCTAATTTCTGTTAATAAATATTTTTAAATTATGTATGCGCATTAACAATAGGCTTCTTCCTTACTACACATTAATAAATCACACCATGCAGTTGCACAATCCAAATGAGCGGAGCTGAACACGCGGGAAAAAAAAACGGTTCAGCCATTTGTCGTTTCGGCCGTGTCGTCTCGTCTCGTCGCGGTGAGTCTCGGCGAGTCTCGGCAAGTAGGCCTATAAACATTTTTTTGTTGTTGTATGCTTTTTAAAACCCCGTTACTTGAACCTTTACTTATAATTTTTTTGCTGTTGTGTGGCAAATTGTTTTTATATTTTCAGGCAGGCATATTTTATTTAAAATATTCTTGACATTTTGCACAGTGCCTGTCTGAATAAGTTTGATATGCGCGCTGACGGTGACTTTTTTTTGTTAATAATAAATAATGATAAATAATGTTTTTTGTAAATAAATAAATAAAAGCTGAATAAAGCCAACCTACCATGTTTTTTCATTTATCTGAGTGTTTTAGGTTTTTCCTTTGAAGTGGAAAAAAGTCCTGAATGAGAACGGGATCCCGTTTAAGGTGCTCTAGATAAAACAAAACCAGATTTAACTATTAGTCGACTAAAGGGACAATCTGACGAATCAGATTCGACTATGAAAATCCTTAGTTGAAGACACCTCTACTAACCAGCATGACATCACCATGATCAGCCAAACCTCATACTAACCAGCACGACATCACCATAATCAGCCAAACCTCATACTAACCAGCATGACATCACCATGATCAGCCAAACCCCAGATCAAATTCAGAAAACATTAACACAAACTATCTGAAAGTTTCAAAGTCATCCATTGTTCTGATAAACATGCACAGGATTTGATCACTGCCTTAGCATCTGTCTGCACCGTGTTGGGTCCTCTGAGGGGGTCACCGCGTGCCCACCGCCTGTCTCTGTGCCCAACAGGGGGCTCTCTGTGGTGGGGAAGAGAGCCTGGGGGCGTCCCTGCCTGCAGGGCACTGTTGCCGCTGACGCGCCTGCCTCTAAGCCCATTAGGCGATTGCCTGTGGGGAAAAGCGTGGCCACCTGCAGACAGGCCGGCATTTAGCTAATCAATGGGCTTTGTGGCAGGCTGCCGTGATGCTGCCTCCCTCCTGGACGGAGGTCTGCTAGCTGCCATTAAAGAAGGACACGCAGGGACACTGCAGCTGCACACAATGGCGGTGCTGTCAGTGGTCCGCCTGGAGGACGGCACAGGCCCGTCCTTATGGATTTTTTTGTCCACTAAAGGTCAAGAGGGTCAAGATCGACTGAGCTCTTCAAAAGATTGTCTTCTTTCTTTCTTTCTTCCTCCCCCCCCAAAGTGGCGGTAACGTTTTTCAGAAGTGGAGATAGCTAACACTTTACGAAGTTCTTGGTGTCCTTCAAAAGAATTTAAACCTCTGCCTCATTGATTCTAAGCTGTCTCTGTCTATTGCTTTCTCTCTCTCATTCTCTCCTCCTGCTTCTCTCTCTCTCTCTCTCTCTTTCCCTCCTCCTGCATCTTTCTCTATATCTTTCTCTCCTCCTGTGTCTTTCTCTCTTTTTCCTTCTGGTCCAAAGCACTTTCTTCAGTTTGGAACACGGTGCTTAGCTCTGGGAAGCCGTCGGCAAACATCAGTATTGAGAAGTTAATGTGTGCTGCTGGGCGGAGCTGCTGCTGACAGGTTCTGGTTGGTTCACGCCCTTCAGCACCGACACTGAGGAGAGGTCCTCTCTGAAGAGCTGTTCTTACCCTCTGAGAAGCTGTTCTTACCCTCTTACATGAAGAGGAAGTGTGGGCTCCTGATTATTATTGTTTTATTCATTTGTTAATTTGTTGTTATTATTTGGTGTGAACACCACTTCTGCCTGTATGCCTCACTTGCTCTGACACTGAAAGACCTCTTCAAAAGTGCGTTAAAGTTTATTAGCTATAGCATCTCCAGGAGAGAGAGAGAGAGAGAGAGAGAGAGAGAGAGAGAGAGCGCTAAGGAGAGTGAGGAGGAGTTGAAGTGAGGGATGTGAGAGTGAGTGAGGGAAAGAGGGAGCAGGACTTCCTGACTTGTGTGGGCTGCAGACTTGCCTAATTCAAGCTATTAGTCATAAAACCATAAAAGTGCCAGAGTTTAATCTAATGCTTATTATGGCTAATTGTTGTAGCCGTTGACACTGTTAAATGGATAAAGAGCCAATCCAGTAATGAAGTGTGATGCACACAAGCAGGTAGAACGCCCCTCATCATCGGTGGGCGAATACCGCTGAGAGTGTGTGTTTAGGGAAAGGAAGTGTGTGTGTGTGTGTGTGTGTGTGTGTGTGTGTGTGTGTGTGTGTGTGTGTGTGTGTGTGTGTGTGTGTGAGACTTACAGAGGCTGCATAAGCAGTACAGAGTTCAAACCCCTGTCTCCGTCTCCGGGAAACTTTATGGCATGTTGGGAGTGCATCAGAGCTTCTCTGGCTCCTTCTCCACACGTGTTTAATGCCTCTGTCGTAGTGCATTGATTTAGTGTGATCACAGGTCGTACATCATCCTGTAGATCACCTGCGGGGCTTCTCCACCTCCGCCACTCACCCCAATCCCCCCCCCCCCCCCCCCCGCACTGCCATGGGCTGAACGCAACGTGCTCGCTCCAGAGTGTGTGAAGTGGCAGCTGTGAAGAAGTGTGCTTGCGTAACGGGTGGAGAGAGAGCCGGGTGACTGCTGCAGGCCTGTCGAACTCCACCTTTCTCAGCTCCACCTCCCCCCACCCCAACCCCCTCCCAAGCAGCATCGTTAGCGATGTCACCCCAGCGTCTGCGTTCCCTCCCTAATTCAAAGCGCTGACTACAAAGGCAGACAGTCTTCTGGGGGTTGCTGGCGCTGTCACCAGCAGACACCCACACCGCATCAGGCCTGCATGCAAAATGGTTGCATTAGGATGCGGAACTTTGCAGTCTGGAAGACTTTTTTGCACCCTGCCCACGCTCTCTTTAGACCTCCCCTTCTCTCCTCCGCTGTGGCGGACGGCCGGAGTGGATCTGATTGGGGTTCAGCCTGTTCAGACCTCTCATTATCCTGCTAAATGACCCGATTCGATCGCTTTATGTTTTATTCCCCACCCGACTACGCCGTGGCCAGCCAGGACAGCTGGGAGTTACAGAACTCTCCTCATAGGCCATTTTGAGTCACCCAGTAGACCAGGGGGAGTCAATCTGTTGTCTGAAAAATCCCATTAAAAAGTCTTAATAGCTTTTGAGCCTTCACACATACATATGGAAAAGCGTAATTTCCAAGTGTTAATTAAATGCCATTGACTTGCGTGGTGCTGTATGTAGGTGGCCATGTTTGTCATTAGGTGGGGAAGGCTTGGGTTAATGCTACCTCAGCACGTGTTGCTAGGAGAGCATGGCTGTGATTAGCAGGAGCCAATCAGCATCGAGGGCTGCACTGAGCTCATGGCTGTTGGGAATGGAGTCAGGAGTGATGCTCTCTAGCTTTGATCTGGAGGCGGGTGTCCCACGGCAACAAGCGACTTCCTCCACTAAGCTTTGCTTCTGTGAGGGGCAAGGGGGCTTCAAATCTCAAGAGTGTGTATCTACAGACACACACACACACACACACACACACACACACACACACACACACACACACACACACACACACACACACATACACACACAGAATTTATACCTAAATTCCCCAGGGCTGGACCGTGGCACAGATAGCAGACTAGCAGGTGATTAGGTAGCTCTGTGAATTACATTCTCGTAATTGGAGCATTGCATTCTACATGCAAACTTGGCTGTAGAAACACACAGAGGTTATTTTTGTACCTGGGAAAGACTGTGAGACTGGAGACAACCTAGCGGGATTAAACACGAGGAACTTTGCTGGAACTGCAGCCATGGTGACCTGGCTTCTCCGGACTTCTGGGATGTGGTTTTTTTTTTTTTTTTTTTTAACTATTCTTTCTTTTTTCTGGCGTTGCTGAGCCATCCATTTTATTACATTACCCAGATGGACATTCCCCAGACTCTATCTAGATGATTAGCAATAGCACATACCTTTAGTTTTGGGCAGAAACACGGGTTACGAGTAATTAAGGCGAGTGCTTTTTTGGCTTCAGAATCGTGCCTTTGATCTTGAGAAAACATTTCCCTATTTTTTGTGTTATTATTTTAGTACGCTGGCTCCATCTGCCAGGTCTCCCATACAGTACTGGGCCTCGTCCAGCACCCACACGCTAATGCGTCTGACAGCGTCCACGGCTTTAACGAGTCGTGCTGCCCGCGTTCCTTCACCACCCCGACGTCTCTGAAACCCGAGTCTCTCTCCTTAATGGGCGACTTCCAGCAGGTATTTTAGTTTCATTGATTAAAATCCTGCGTAGATCATTGCCTCACTGCAGGCACACTGGGATTGGTTAGGTGTTTATTTGATTGTTGTTCTAGTAGTTTGTTCATTTTCACCATATGTTAAGCTTCATTCCCTGAGGTAAAGTTTGCCTATCAAAAACAAAAAAAGCATATCTCTGGGTGAGTGGTGTGTGTATTACAGAAAAACAGTTTATTAGATTGGAGTGTGTACGCATATGTTGGTTCTTCACACTTCACTTTTCCAGTGCCATTCCCCCATTGTTCGGAGTTGAAGCAGGCACTCTGAATCATGTTGGAATCAGTAGGGGATTAATTGTGTCGTGACAACAGTTGTCACTTTGATGAGCCCAAATTAGAGCAGCAGAAATTGGCTCCTGATGACATCACAGCATGAAATCTGGAACGTGATGACATCACAGCAGGGGCTTCTAGAGCTTGATGGCATCACAGTAGGCCTCGGACATCCGGATGGTGTCACAGTAGGGCGTCTTTCTTTCCCAGACCTGCTCGGACCGTGCTGGCTTCATGCCGGCCCCCGGCGTGAGGCTCAGCCCGGTCCGGCCCCTCGGTCTCTGCTTGCGTGGCCCTTGTGTCGCCGCCCTGCCGTGGCGGATGCCTCGGGGTATGGGCCGTTCTGGGGTCTGCCAAGGCCTCGCTCCTGCTTACAGACACCTCTTTGTGCCTTCACGCCGTGCTCTCTCGAGCGGAATCCTTTTGCTTTCTGGTTTGATCCGAGATGAAAGCACGCAGGGATGAATCTCACCGCATAGCAGATCTTGGGAGTTCTCCCACTCCATGCTGCAGTGTCCGGTTATTAGGACCAAAAGCCTGTTTGAAATAAATATGTTTCCAATTTCCCTGACTCCACCTCACTGGACGCATTTAATCTCCTTCCACGAAATCCACTTCATCCCGTCTGTGTCTTCACCTCTCTGGGCTTTTTCCCAGTCTTCCGTTTCTCCGTGTTAGGTTGTGACACACAGCGGCCGATCGGGATCTTTTAAACGTCCTGACAGTTTAGCGACACGGGCAGCGTCCCATATTGCTGCAGGCAACAGCAGCACATGGCTGAACCCGTAATAAAGGTGCAGGAGCTCAAAGAAAGGCACTCCATCGGTGCCTTCGTGCGCCACTGATCAGCGCGGAGATGTCACATGGTTTTCGCAAGGGCTCAGAACGTTGGTGTGTTTCGTATATCAGTGACTGGAGAGATGGCAAAGTTTGAGATGTTGGCTACGGCGATAAATGTGATCTAGAAGTGCGTGAGGGACGTCGAGCGTGCTGTTGACTAGTTCCCTGGGGTAAGATTCAGCCGTCATGTACCGTTAGGTGGATGTTACTTTTATGGCTGGTTTCTGGATTGGCTCGAAATCTCAGTGCGAGAAGTCCATGAATAAAGCTACTCCTTTGCTCCAGGCAAGTAAAAGTGTGAGATAGCGGATCATTTGTTAAGGTATTAAAAGGAAACCTTCACCCTGTTGGATAAGCTAAACGTCACCCCATGTTCTGTCCTTCAAGCATTCGTTCATTATGTTCATCTCTGACTTTGTTTTGACAGTATCCCCTGTGGAGGCCCTTACTTAAAAACATTTCCTCCAGGGGTTTTCTGTGTACAACACACTGTCTTACATTACAGTGCACTGGAGGCCCCGTGTTATTTACCGGAGCAGTGCAGAGGTTGCACTGGTGCTCAGCGGACACGGTTGGTTAGCTGATTGCGTCCCCCTTTAGGGCGTGAGGGGTGGCGGTTTCGCTCAGCTACCTGCTCAGGATGCTGGGACAAGAGTCACTTTAATTGCCTAGCCTGTGTACCGGCGATCTGCACCTCCGCCGTGTGAGGAACGGTGTTTGGAGAGGCGCTGGTGTTTTTCCGTGTCTCCCTCCTCATGCCGCTCCCGCATGAGCTGTTTATGTTGTTAACATACGTGTCCATCACATACGTGTCCGTCACATACGTATCAGTCACTCTACCCTTCCATTGATATGTCCCGTTTGTACACACCTTCTGTGAGGCCATGTCAGCAGCAGGTCCAGTGAAAGTTCTGACGGACTCCCACAGCACTGCTGTGTTTTGTGTGTCCAGGTAGCGGTGTACGTGTGTGACGCTGGTGCTTTAGAAGGTGAGCCTTGTTCATGTTGAGGCAGTGTTGGGCAGGGAGGGAAGCACGTTGCCCCTGGTACAGAAGCACGTTGCCCCTGGTACAGAAGCACGTTGCCCCTGGTACAGAAGTACGTTGCCCCGGTACAGAAGCACGTTGCCCCTGGTACAGAAGCACTTTGCCCTGGTACAGAAGCACGTTGCCCCTGGTACAGAAGCACGTTGCCCCTGGTACAGAAGCACGTTGCCCCGGTACAGAAGCACGTTGCCCCGGTACAGAAGCACGTTGCCCCTGGTATAGAAGCACGTTGCCCTGGTACAGAAGCACGTTGCCCTGGTACAGAAGCACGTTGCCCTGGTACAGAAGCACGTTGCCCCGGTACAGAAGCACGTTGCCCCTGGTACAGAAGCACGTTGCCCCGGTACAGAAGCACGTTGCCCCGGTACAGAAGCACGTTGCCCCTGGTATAGAAGCACGTTGCCCTGGTACAGAAGCACGTTGCCCTGGTACAGAAGCACGTTGCCCTGGTACAGAAGCACGTTGCCCCGGTACAGAAGCACGTTGCCCCTGGTACAGAAGCACGTTGCCCCTGGTATAGAAGCACGTTGCCCTGGTACAGAAGCACGTTGCCCTGGTACAGAAGCACGTTGCCCCTGATACAGAAGCACGTTGCCCCTGGTACAGAAGCACGTTGCCCTGGTACAGAAGCACGTTGCCCCTGATACAAAGGTACAGTGGCCCTCCTGCTGTCTCCCCGGCTGCCCTTGTAAAGTCGTATGTGGTCAGAGGGATTGTGTCACTTCCTCACCATCTTTCCCTCTCACATGTTCTTTTAGTCTCTTTCCTCATTCTCGCTCCCTCTCTCCATCCTATGCCTGTCTCTCTCTTTCTTCCTCTATCTGCCTCTCCTCCCTTTCTCTCTCTCCCCCTGTCCTTCTTTTTGTTAATTGCCTGCCTGTGTAACTTGCTTGTGTGTCTTTGCTCTTTCATTTTCCCACTCTTTTCTCTTTGTTCTGTTTCTCTCTCACGCTCTCTCAGCTCCCAACTCTCCCACATGCACTCACTCTTGCTTTCTTCCTTGTTGTTGCTCTCTTCCTCTCCTTTCTCTCTCTCCCTCTGTTCCTCTCTCTCTCCCCTCTCTCCCTCTATTTCTTTGGTGTCTATTTTTAATCTTTCTCTGACTCCTCTCTTCCACTCCCATGCCCCTGTGGTGCTGTGTGGACCCCTGCGTCCTGCGTCCTGCCACTGTGCCCTGCGTCTGCTCCTGGGAACGAGACTTTCTCTCTACCAGTGCTCATGCTGTCAAGCCACACCCTCCTCCTGCTTTAAGCCCCGCCCCAAAGCCCCTGGTTCCTGTCTCCGGTCTGTATGTCATCTGCCTCTCTTTACACAAGGAGAGGAATCTCAGCTCTGACTGATGTACCACCATCGTGAAACTGCTCTCCACAAGCACTTAGATTCTTGCTGATAATGGTCAGTCGTTCTGGGCGTCTCTGCTCTCTTGCTTTGCATGAGGGGCAGTATCTGCTCGAATGTCCCCTGTCCTCCCTGTTTTAGTGAAGATCTTTTGTCTCCTGGTTGAGAATGGAAATATAGGTTAGGTTTTGGTTTGAAGAGGCCTCTCGTAATCTTCAGGGACAGCACTATGGGCCCAGTGATTGGCTCTTAAACCCACTGCCACCAAAGCCAATATTTAATATTTTATTCATTCAGGCAGCTTCTATTAAGTCTTCTGAATGTCTAGGGTTTCGACGGGTCCAAAAAGCACATCATATAGTTTTTTTTCTCTGAACACCAAGGTCATGTTCTTGATATCTTATGGAGTCCATTAAATTCAGCCTGATTTAGTCACTTATCCTATTTGCATAAAGGAGACAGAGAGAGAGTGAGTGGGAGAGAGATAGAGAAAAGCGAGTGATAGAGTGAAATGGAATTAGCGTCCCTGCCTCGGCACTCCTCGTCGCTTTTGTGCGTGTCCTCTCCCCGAACCTGATGGCTGTTCGGCCGCGTGACGCGTGCTGGCAGACGTTCAGGAACACTTTCTCCTGGCAGGCAACCAGCCGCAAGGACAAAATGACACCGGGCCAGTTTTAAGTGCTGCAGCGCAGGAGAGACTGTATGGGAGTGAGTCGTGCCGGAGAAGCCGAGCCGAGCCCGCGTGCGGCCGGCGTCCGCTCAGCGTGGCGGAAAGTTTCCACATCACGACATTGCGAGTTCCTTAGAAGTGTATGTAGATTGAAGCCAGTGCCTGGACCCGGCCCCACCTGCAGGGCCTGGCTACAAACCCCACTGCCTTGGGCCATTTCTCCTGTCCACACACAGGCATATGGCTTCTATTACTTGCTTGATTATTTTGCTTATAAATCTTCGTTTGCCACTTTCATCCAGGAGGCATCCTGCTTCAAAGCACCTACTTTACAATGAGTTTCAGAAATCTGCTGAATTTGAAATGTCTCCATGAGGTCGAAGCCCGAGGAACCAGCTCGCCTGTACATGCTTTTGATTTGAAGGACTTTGTTGACTTTTTTTTGCGTTTTCAGTGATCTTAGGAAGGTCCTATCGGCTTTTCAGTTCACTTTCACTCTGTAAATAAGTAAACAGTCTGTAAATGCGTTGTGTTTTGTGAGGAGGTGTGGAGGAGCTGGGGTTGCAGGTGTCCTCGTGAAAGGAGGGGCTCCTGGATGGCGCCACACACACACTTATCTTGAATTTTCCATCTGATTTTTATTTAACTGATATCAGGGTCACATTGCAGCACAAGGAAATGAACTAGAGCTTTTTACTAGAGGCTTTTCAGTGTTTCTTTCCTGGGCATCTGTGTGATAATTACAGTTTAATCCACCATAGTTCTCAACACACACACACACACACACACACACACACACACACACACACACACACACACACACACACACCCGTAGATTGTACACCGAGGCAGTAGATTACTGATGTAAATATGAGCTTTCGGAGAGCTGCTCCTCTGGGGGTTTAAGCCACTCTGTGGTGAATGTGGTGGGCTGGTTCCTTCAGCTTCCACACTGTGGGTGAAATTACCCTTCCATCTTATTAGGGGCCCCGGCTGCCCCCAAACACACCTGAGATCGATGGGCGAAAAGCTTTAAGTAGTCGTCTGGGTTATTAAACGCAAGAGAAGCCAATTTCAGAGAGAGGGAAACTTAATCCGATCACGTATAACGAGCCCATTTTAGATGGGAGTGGGAAGGGGGGTTGTGTCAGGCCCGTGTGGGCTTAGCCTTCTATCCATTGTCTTAACTATGTGCGGAAATGGACTCTCGCCTTTGCCAAAGTCCACAATTTTCTCTTTTAACATGTATAAACTTTGGGGAAGATCCATCATGCTCATGTGTCAGAGACTGTGCAGATCACTGGGCTCCTCTGCTCCTCTGGGTTCTGGGGTGTTGTGTATTGAATGGTTGCTTATTGAATTGTACTCTTTGTGAGGGTGTAACTCTTCTGTGAACTGTACTGTTTGTGGGGGTGTAACTCCAGTGTGTATCATACTGTTTGTGGAGGTATAATCCCATGTTGGTTGTACTGTTTGTGGGTATATCTCCAGTGTTTGCAGTACTGTTTGTGAAGATGTATCTCTAGTGTGGACTCCTGCACTCATTTTTGCTGAAGAAGAATCTCATTGGAATGATCTTGGGGAGGGGGGGGTACAGGTGGAATTGATCATCTTACATGAGAATAGCCAGGATATCACAGAAGAAACCTGTTACTAAGACGATACTCTTCAAAACAGAAGCAGCCAAGTCTATGTTGTGTTTTGTTTGATTTTGCGCCGAGTTCGTCATCAGTGGGGAGTCGGCCCTCCCTGCACACTGTAGTTGATCATACGGTTCCGTCCGCTGTCATCTGCTTTAAGATTCCCAGAACTCTGCACACTGCACCCTTCCTGAACTACATTAGCTTTCAACTCCATTATCTGCTGCTGCACGCACACACCTCGTTATTACATATCTGCCATCACCAGTTCAGAATGACATTTACTGGGGTCAGTGGACGTGTTTGCTATGTGATCATTTTCCATTGCTTCCTTTCTGTCTCTGGGTTAATCTGACAATTGCTCCGATTTGCCCAGCATGCTCAACTCAGCTCTGTGCTCGGGATTCCTCAGAGGGCCTGGATCAATGGACCTGCAACCCTGAGCTGGACCCTGACGGGTGCCAGTGGATTTAAGGATCCTGCTGTAGTGCGTTGAGTGCTGTTGGCCCGAGGCTCGCGGGCCCACCGTCCGCACGGCGTCCTCTGGCGTTTACGGTCTCGCCCTCCTTCCCTCTCAGCCCACATCTCGGTGGTCACATGACCCTGGCATGGCAGGAAGCGGGCACGGCGGCTGCTCTCGAGCCGCATATGGGCGCGTGCTGCCGACAGCTGGCATCAGGAGCGTGGGCATATGCTGTGTGTGGCTCGTGCTGTGTCGCGGCAGGTGGCTGCTCTGATCGCCGCATCGTTTGTGGACGTAGCCGGAGCCGTCGGAGTCGAGCGGCCGGGCTTTGCGAGGACTCTCCCGGGCGTTGGGCGAGCGTGGAGGCCCCTGGACAGAGCCAGCAGACCCCAGCTCCGCTCGTTAAAGGCTGCTACTCGCCACGTTTTGGCTGCGGTCCCCGGGCCGTGAGCTGGGGGCGTGCGGGCCGGTGCTTATGGCGCCGTGACCGGTCCACTCTGACAGCTGCTTTCTGCGTGTGCTGGGAAGAGCTCACCACACACTCGACATGGGGGTTTATGACCTGTTAAATATATTTTAGTATCATGTAATTAAAAGAAGCTTTACTTCGTTGTTAATGGTCGTCAGAGATTGTTAAGTGGTTTCCTCGGTAGAACAGAGGTGTGTGTGCGTGTGTGTGCGCGTGTGTGTGTGTGTGTGCGTGCATGTGCGTGTGTGTGTGCGTGCGTGTGACTGAGCCTGCCCTACCTTACCTGTACTTCAAGCCTTGCACAGTTTAAAAGTCCAAACTAGTCCATTAGTCAGTCTGCTTGTTTCTGCATCTCTATTACATCTCTATCTCTATCTGTGGAGTCTGTTTGTACGCGTCTGTGCATCACACCAGGATAAACTAAATTCCCCAGCACTGAACTCTTCAGGCTGGGGGTCACAGATGGCGCTCGGCGTCTGTCACGAGTGCCCGGCTGTTTGCAGTCGTGGTCGGGCGTAGTGATCTGTGGGAAAGCCCAGACGTGCTGCGGAAGGATATGGCACTGCAGGGTCGTGACTGTGCCACTTCTCCCACCTGATTAACATCCCTATTGTGTGACTAGACAGCTTCTTATTGGGGGATGAATGTAATCTAAATGTTCTTTCTCTCTCTCTCTCTCTCTCTCTCTCTCTCTCTCTCTCTCTCTCTCTCTCTCTCTCTCTCTCTCTCTCTCTCTCTCTCTCTCTTTTTCTCGATCTTCCAGACATGCCCCTTCACGTGAGACGTAGCAGTGATCCAGCTCTTGCGGGCCTGACGGAGGGTCCTCTCCAAGTGGATGAGCCATCTCGGAAGAACCCCACCCGCTGGTCCACCACCGCTGGCTTCCTCAAACCCAATGGCACCAGTGGAACCAACAGTCTGGAACGGAAGGTGAGATCCCTGTACAGTAACAGACCAAGACACCAGACCAAGACACCCAAAGATACTACATAGACCACATAGCTTGCCTATTTAATAACAGAATATTTAATTCTGACAGAAATAGTAAGTTATTTTTGTCTCTTGATCATGGGGAAGGCATCCAATAAGTTCTTTTGGGAGTCTTTTGTTATGCATGTAGGCCTTATCTAAGCCCTGCTAGCGCTGGTCCGGTCCAGACTGGTCCTCTCAACACACTGACCTCTGATGTGCTGCTTTGTGCTCTGGAGAACAGAGTATTTCCTTGTAGTGCTAACATCTTCCTTCGTAGTGAGCTCCACTTCCGAGGTCATTGCCTTTGGTTTGTAATCAATCAGGGAGATGCATTCTCTCCTTCTCCCTAGCACACTCTTTCTCTCACTCTCTCAATCTCTGTCTCACTCTCTCGCTCTTGCTCTTTGTCACCTGGACAACCCCCACTCCCCAATGGTGATTGGTGGAAAAGAGGCCAATTATTCTCCCACAGTGTCCCTCCTCTCTCGGCCATGGAAACTTTCGGGTCTCTTGGAAGTGGCTATACTCCACTCCGGTTCCTCGTAATCCTGTTCAGAAAGACTGTGCTTAGGTAGCTCAATATCTGTTACATTTATTTGACTTTTATTTTGTAGTTTATCATCTTTCTTTTTGTTGTGGTGTAGGTGTTTGTGGCCGATAATGTCAGCCTGCCTGAAGGACTGTAGTCTTATGGTTTAATGGAAGAACGGTGCCAACGTACGTTCCCAGTAAGACGAGTTCATGTCTTCCTGCAGGGCCGTTGTGCCTTTCCCCCGGAGCTGGGTGTGTGCTTTACTGCGTCCTGGTCCCTCACTGGGATCTACACTTCCATCCATTTTCCCATATGCAAATCCAGACATGCCCTGTTGAAAGAAGGAGCTTCCTCTTGGCCCAGAGTCCGTCCCAGAGATGAACGCTTTCAGCTGCGAGTCCTGCTGCACTAAACTGGCCTCACCATCCCCTCTTTTCTCTTCAGTTGCTTTGTTTGGATGCATCACTTTCTCTTTCTCCCTCTGACTTCACCTTTTATCTTTCTCTTCCTTTCTTTTTCTTCTCCTCACCCCTCCACCTCCTCTCCTCTTATTTTCTCCTGATTTATGTCCTGCACGCCTCTGTTCCTTATAACACACAATGTAATATTACACCATTACGTTGTGAAAAAATTAACAAGCATTTTTTCTTTGCTGGGCTGAAGATCAGCGACCCATGACCGGTTCCTTCTCGTTGCCATGTGTCACCGAGCCCATAGTTCTGCTCCCACCTCCCCTTGGGTTCACTGCAGGGAGGTGCGCGACCCAGAGGAACCTTTCGTGCAGACATGCTTCTCCTCAGCTTCACCAATGGAGCTGCTGCTTCCCGAACCAGAGTGCTTTCGTTTTAAGCGACGTCTCTTGCCGGCCTGTCCAGGTCCAGGCCCGTCGAGTGTGGAACCAGCCCATTTTTAGATCGATCCGCTCCAGCAGCAGGTGGAGGGTTGAGCCCGTCCTAGTGTGACGGGAATGCTGTAGCCGGCCGTTTGCCACCGTTGAAAATTGAACGTCTTGTAATAGAGTCTCTAATTAGCGAGGAGAGAAGCGAGTGTGTGTTGCCAACCTCTCCACGAGCGGTGTGTCTTCGCGGGGCTTCCTCCTAAATAAGCTTCCTTAACCTGCCAATCATTATAGTTCTAATAACGGCTCAATACGGAAACTGTCTGTCATGACAGCAGGAGGCAGTTAGAGGCATTTCTGAAGTCCTTATTTATTATTTCACGTATCTCAATTCGTGTCAAACGTATGCTCACCGTTTTCCTGCACTTTCCGTTTTGTTTGCACATGAACTGTGTTTAATGTGAACATAGCTGTGTACAGGGACACACGCCTTCCTCCGGGCTGACCTAGCGTGCTTGGATCCATGAATACAAAGCACGAGTGTGAAGAGGTGGTGGGAGCAGCACTGTAGCCTTGTAGCTGGACTGACTGTGCAAAGCACTGTATTCTTTATTGAGTGCGTGTGCGTGTGGCATGTATACTTGTGTGTGTATGTCTGTGCATGTGTTCATGTGGGCGTGTCTGGGAATGTGTGTGCCCGTGTGCGTGTGTGCACGCATATGTGCATGCGTGGGTGTGTGTGTGTGTGTGCATATATCTGCTCCTCCAGGGTAAGGGGCTACCCTCGTACCGCAGTCTGCCCCGTGATACAGCAGCGTGGGCCAGCCAGTTCCAGAGAGAGAGTGCCCGCTCCTCCCTCAGTGCCAACCACCCCATGGTGGACCGCTGGTTCGAGCGCCAAGAACAGGTACTGCGGGCTCAGCCAATCACAGCTCTTCAACCAGTGATCCCACAATGCATCTGGCATTGCCCAGCTCCTCAAGCTGGGCTCCTATTTTGGACCTTTACACTTCTGCTGCATTTGTAACAATGCATATCCTGTCTGTTTGTTCTGCTGAGTTCTGGTTCTGCTCCAGTTAAGAGGAACACTCAGGAGTCAAGGAGATGGTAAAAATTAGATGGCCTACCCACAAAGGCAGTGAAAGGAAAAAATAAGGAGAAAATGAGTGCTAAAGTATAGGGGACAGTTTTTCTGACCTTGACGACGAGCACCACACTGCTAGTTTTTTTTACCCATTCAATTCCTCTAATATTCGTCTTTTTCGCTCTTGACACGCGTGTGCTCTGAGCTGGTGCGTACTGCGCTGGTGCTGTCGGGAGATGTGTGGGTGGCGTTCACAATGAGAAAGGAGAGGTGTGAAAAAGGAGATTGAGTTGTCGGAGGCACCGGGCGTGCTGGAGGGAATTCACTTATTAATTTTCCCAATCGATTTTCTCAAGCTGCCAGGATCCATTTTACCCTCTTGCTCCCCCCCCTTCCCCCAACACCCCAAACCCCCCTCAGACCCCCCGCACACCTGCACAAGAGCCGCCAAGCAGTGGGTGGGTGTTTCGGGCCGCCTCCCCCCTCCCCGAGCCCCGCCCCCTGTAGCTGCCTCGTGCATCATCATTAGGGGAGTCTTGCATAGTCGCGGGGCTGCTGCTGGAGGCTGCCGGGTCGGTCTGGAGGAGCCGTCACTCAGGGCCCAGGCTCGACCCGACAGAGTCATTTATTCCAGCCACGCTCTGTTACAGCCGAGCTAGACCCTGAACCGACTCCACAATCCCTCCCCCCGAAAGTCTCTCTCCGCCTCTCTCTTTTGCGTCTCACTCTTTCTCAATCTCTCTGTCTCATTCTTTCACTATTTGAGTTTTGATCTGTCTTTCTGTCTCCCCCTGTTTCCCTTCATTCCTCTGTTTTCCTTTCCCAGGTCCACAGCCCTTTTATAATTCAAACAGAGCTCGGCCTCTGTACTTTGACGCTCCCTCTCGGCGTTCCATTATGTTTATGAGCGATTATGTCTTTAATTCCATCTCCTGGTGAATGTGCCATTCTGGGTTTATGGTTTGTTCTCAGAGTCAGTGGCCTACGCCTGCCACCTCAGTCACAATGTGTCTCCACTGATTTCTCACAGGCCTTTAATTGCCACTTAATCCCATTGGCATATTGCTGTGGCCTGTTTTATTGGTTTTGAATAAGCTGCCTCATTAAGCCCAGGGCTTTATCTTCTCAACGTATTTAGGAGCCTCTTCATATACCGCGAAGTTGCCAATTAGATGTTGGTGAACAGAAACTTTTTTACTTGTCTGAGTGAAGGTTTCTGTCAGGCCCACTGTAATGGGGGTGGAGGTGAAGCTGGTGTGATATATGCGCTCTCACTCTCTGAACAGTTTAGTGGGTGTTAAAAATGACATCTGAACAGCAGATGAAAATGTGTATGTCTTGGTGGGTTAATTAAAACATCACGCTCTCACAGGCCCATAAGCGAATATTGAGATTATGTATCTCTCACACACGCACACACGCACATACAGACACACGTGCATACACACACAACGTGAGACAGACAAGACCTTTGAAGTGATGTGAAAGCAATTAGCTCTTTTCTTTGTTTGTCATGAGGCATTTGTCTAGTGTGTTTCATTATTTAATTCTAGTTTACACACACACACACACACACACACACACACACACACACACACACACACACTTCACTGAGGTGACGTGAGTGGCAGAGCTGAGAGGAGCCCACCTAGATGCCACCACCACGCCACAGTGGAGTCGTCTGTGCACAGGGCCGTCACACACAGTGACCTCGTTCTTCCTCCTCATTTCATTACATTTTCCCTTCATTCCACTTCAGATTGGAAGGCATTTGTTTAAGGATACACATGCTATTGGCATACTGAGATACAGTGAGCAGAGGAAAATCTAAGATGGATTTCGTCTAAGATGCAAACACGCAAAGAATGGAGTTGTCAACCTTTCGTGTTCTTGGTAATGGTAATGCACAAAAGAGTCTGGACTTGGAGGTGGGCAGTTAATACTTTATTGGTAGAACAAATAGATTTGTTGGACAATGGTGCTGTGTGTGTGTGTGTGTGTGTGTGTGTGTGTGTGTGTGTGTGTGTGTGTGTGTGTGTGTGTGTGTGTGTGTGTGTGTGTGTTTGAGACAGAGCACACGCCTCAGGCCTTGCTGTGTAATGAGTATGTAATGGACACAGGTTGAGCATGTGGGAAACAGGCTATGAAGCATCTAGGCCCAACCTGCGTACTGCCATTTCTGTCTTGGAATACAGAAGAGTCCTGCTATGGAATAATACTGTGATGAGAGGCCCTGTCAGGGGTGTGGTGATGGTATTGGGTGAGGGGTGTGGTCAGGGGGCCAGGGGGCCTGGGTCAGGGGGCCTGGCTGGGTGTGGTGAAGGGCCTGGTGAGGAGTGGGATGTGTTGTTGTTTCTGATCATCAGAGCCTAAAGCACTGATCTCCATTCCTTCTTCGTTTGCACGGCTGTAGTTCCTTGTGTGGGCAGAACCGAGCCAGGCCGTGCCCTTGAACACTGTAGCTCCGGGGGACCACACGGGTCGGGCGAGCAAATGGGCTAAAAGTGCCCGCTGCCTCCTATGAAGGGTTGAAGTGGACTCGTGGAACCGCCATACGTTCAGCGTACAGCTGTGTGAACGGCTCTCTTAGTATTTTATAAATTGTGTAATTAGTGTCTCTGCATAACATCCCATCACAGTGTGATTAAATCTGTGTACACAATACGCTTTATTGCATTTGTGCAGAGGAGGGTCGTCATTTCTTCACGTCTTTGTTTTGGGATGAAAGGGTGTTGAATGGTTTCACGGCGTCTTTATTGCATGGATGGAAGTGCTTGTTCCATGGTGCTGTGTGTGTAGTCAATATTAAATGCTTCACTTCTGGCCTTCAGTGAAGTGCTCCAGTAGGCAGTTCACCTTGAGTTGAAATAGCATGGTTAAAAAGCTTTATTCAGAGAATCATGAGCCACACCACTGTAGGAGTCATTCTTTAAACAGGCTGCCTCTAAAGACATCGACCTGGTTGCTACCCAGCAGTCGCTCACAGAATCCATTATATGAAGTTTACTTGTGCTGGATTGGTAGCCAAGGCTCTGAAATGGCAAAGCTGTCAGTCATTGTGAAGGGCCAATGCCCAGCCCTCTCCCCTGTGTGCAGATCGTGTGATTGGCTGGCTTTTATTCTGAGCGCGGTCCTTGGCTCCTGTGAGGTGCGAACGATGGAGGGAGAAGGAGGAAGGGGGAGGGAGAGCAGACGTAAGCCTTGTGTTTAGAACTGTAATTGCAGTCTTCAAGAAGCCAGGACTCATCTGGAGACGCTTTGTCCTTTAAGAGGGAAAGATTGGCCTGACTTTAAATGTTTAAATTCTTGGCGGTTGTCGGCTTGTAAGAGAGCCGTGGCAGCATTGGGCACCGGGGTCCACGTCAAACATCTTCACCAGCATCTTTGTGGTTAAAAAAAGAAACAAACTGAAAGCCAGCAGTGGCATTTCAGGCATAGAGACACACTGCTGGGGGTCCAATACACACACTACTGGGGATCCAATACACACACTACTGGGGGTCTTATACACACACTACTGGGACGCTTTACTGTGCATGAAGCTGAACATTGTGACAGTAGGACGGTTAACAAGAGAAACCAGTAAGGTGAACCAGTAAGGTGAGCCAGGAAGCCCGGCCCACCACAGCAGCTGGGTCTCTCACCAGTCCAAGTCTGATGGCATGACCTTGATTTCTCTGGAAGACAGGCACGTCCCCTAGTGAACGAGGACTCTTCACTCCATTAGACAGGCTTGGAATGACACGTCAGCTGCATACCTGCTGAAACATCATAAAAGGATCCTTCAGAAATGGCAGGATATCATTAAAGCATCATTAAAATCAGAAACTTCATTAAAAACAGAAAAAGCACAAAAATAATTTGAAACCCTTTCATTTTATGCTATTAAACATATTAGTACATCTTACCTTTTGATTTTAACAAAAAAATTAACACCTGAATTACATTCTTCCATCCAAAGTTTTATATTCTTGTGTAGGTTGGAACAGTGAGTACTCATTAGGAAATTGCGTGTGAGTGTGTGTGTTAGAAAGAGGAGTGTGTGAGTGGTGTGTGCGAGCATGCATAGAGCGAGTGTGTGTGTGTGTGTGTGTGTGTGTGTGTGTGTGTGTGTGTGTGTGTGTGTGTGTGTGTGTGTGTGTGTGTGTGTGTGTGTGTGTGTGTGTGTGTGTGTGTGTTTAGACAGCAGGTGGACTCCCTGTCTGGAACACACAGAGGACCATTGGCAAATTGACTCTCACTGCTCAGCCAAGTGGAGGGAGTTCTATAAAGCCGACATCACAGGAGAACATCTCTCTCTCTCTCTCTCTCTCTCTCTCTCTCTCTCTCTCTTTGCTGAGTGCTGATGTGAGTGCAGGTGTGAGGATCTGTAGCTGTGTGAGTGGGTTGTCTTATTTTCTGCTTTTATTTCTCGTAAGTCCAAGATATTTTGGAGCGATACTCTGGTAAAGGAAGGAGAGCTTTGTGATGATTGGAAGTGTGACTAGCCAGCTTGTGCTATTCGGTGCGGTAGGAAAATGAGTTTTGAGCAGTGTTCACGCAGACATGGCATCACCACTGCTCCTGTGGTGCTTCACTCTCTTCAGGAGGGCCCGTGTGGAAGTTGTCATGACAGCAGTATGTCCACATCCACAACGAGCTGTCTTGGGCTTTCTAAACAGTTTGGAGTTGTAAACTCGGAATGGAGTTGCTGTTCATACTTGTAATGCAGATAATGCCAGATGTCCCACCTTTTATTTCAGACGTTCTTGTAATAAACGAACAGTCATAACTTGATCAAATGTTGTCCCTATTGAACAAGATTGTGCTCTTTCAAAATTAAGAACTAGAGTCCAGTGAGGTTGCTGCATGCTAACGTTAAGATCTCCTCCATTACCCTGTCCAGTAGATGTTGATGCAGGAAATCATTAATCTTGACCAGTCCTTCTGTGTTCAGTCATGTCAATCACAAATAATTTGTTTGGTATGGTTTGTAAGTCTCCAGGCACCTAGAAACAAATATTGGATGTATTCTTATATTTATAGATCAGGACAAGCCATGTAATAGGGTTGAACATCAGATCCTTTGGCAAACCGTCAGAGCATCTGGTCTTAGTCCTCCTGTTATTGCAGTGATGGATATAGTGAGGACACAGAGTGTGTACTGAAAATCTGTAGTGATTTGAATCCCCCTTTTAAGGTTAATCGTGTTCGAAGCCAAAGGTGTTCATTGTAATTCTGCACTCTCTTGCATTAGACCCACTTGTGTGTAATTTACACTGTAAAATTGAGGCTTCAGTGTTGCATTATAATAATGTGACACCATATATTAGTTTATGTAGATGATAAAATGATAATTTTATTGGTGGATTGTCAGAATCGTAGGATAA